>NW_006800411.1:123582-129321 GCF_000485575.1 Poecilia formosa
TGTTTTCACACTGATTTTCTTCCCTTTACTCTGTGGTTCATGCAGATTTCAACCTTTGTTTAATGAAGCAGAACATGATGGTAAATCCTTCTCTCAACTCTGGCAGCAGCATGTGGATGTGGCTGAATGGTGAATACTAATCCCTCACTGTTTGCATAACTGTCTCAAAATCATACCTGCATCATTGTATTTACACTAAACTTATGATTGATCTTTGTTAACCTCATAAGAACCCAATGGCAATAAATTGTAATTTCACTCCACTGCGCCCTCTAGGTTATTCCAACAGCTATATCTCCTTTATACATCAACTGATTTGCACCAGATTTTTTGTGCATCATCAGGGAGCACTGCTGAACACATCAGTGTGTAACGGACAGGTGTGGGAGCTGTGTGAGAGCGTTGACGGTGGGGAGCGAGTGGCGCTGATGGAGCTTATGCGGTTTTTGCATGTGTTTTTTTTCTGTGTAACTCTTCCCTCTTTATAAGTAGTTACATTTGAAAACAGAAAAAATACAGCAGAGTGGAGGTTCACCTTCCAGCTCGGCAACCACCCTAAACATGAAGTCAGGGCTACAATGCAATGGCTTAAAACAAAACATGTTCATGTGTTAGAATGGTCCAGTCAAAGTTCACGTGGTCAGTGTTACTTCACAATTTTATCCCACTTCATGTTGGTTATTCACATAAAATTCCAATGAAATATATTTGGTTGTGGTTGTCATGTCACAAACTTTGGAAAAGTTCAAGGGGGTATCAATACTTTTAAAGCCACAGTAGAAACAATGCAGTGCAGATGTGGTGCACCTAAAAATGCCACCACATTGTTTTTATTCATAATATTTTTATTTATTTCTTACAATTTTTTATTATTATTTTTGAAATATCTTTCAAAAATAATTTATTCTATTTTTTCCAAAAAATAAATAATATTTTGTTTGCATTTCGGCACATTAATCTGCCTGCATCTGTAGTGCTTTCCTGATGTAGAGATGGGAGCAGTAGTGGCGAAGCGGAACTTTTGTGTGGGACACGTCGCTTCCGGGTTGGTTTGGGGGCGGAGTTCCGGTTTTCCTCAAACACAAGCTGGATGGTAACGGCAGCGCTTCGGACATCATTGCTGACTTCTATTTTATTATCCTTCAGATTGTCCAACATCACTGTTATAGCAGTCCTGATACCCGGGATCTGTAACACAGAACTAGTCAAATAAGGAGAGGGAAAAAAAGATATTTGTATTTGTATAAATATAGTAATAATCTGTAAAAATAAATAAATAAATAAAATATCTAAACATAATAAAAATAATATGAGGACTAAATCATTTTAAAAATCTGTAATCAGCATGTGTGAAGCATGCTTTCACACATATTTTATGCAAGAGCTGACGTGTAAAATTTGAACGTTGTGTAAATATACGCAAACTTTTTACTTGCCACGAAAATGTGCGGCAGCCACGCAAACTTTGTGGACAATAACAAACTACAAAGCGCCAAAATTCACCTAAATACATTAAAACCAGACTTGGTTCACTGTTATTTAGACCAAGAAGCATCAAACCCAATGTTTTGTTTGTTTTTCATGATTTTAAAAATAATATGAATAAAAATGAGGCTATAAAAAGTTAATGTTGACACAAAGTTAAAATTGTTCCATTCCCAGTTTTATGGTATAATTTTCAGGGAACACATAAAGCACTAGCAAAAACAGAGGAATAATGCATCAAACAATGTTTATACAGATGTCAGAATAAATATGAGTATACAAGGAGCTGAGGGATATCTCAGGGGAAAGAGATAATTATGTGTTGATTTAAAATTTCTGACTGATACTGTATTGTAGGAAATGTTATTATTTGGTGTTATAAACAGCAAAACATGTTGTGGAATGTATGAAAAATGAGTCAGAGGACAATATTACCTATGGATTCGTGGAGAACTCCAATACTAATATTGTATTTGTCTTTAAATCAAGTGGAAGAGAAGATTTTAGTTTTTTCGATGACAACTGGAACAGACTCTTTGCACCTACGGCATTGACGTCACATCTCCAGGAGCTAATGCGGCTCACTTGTTTCCGCTTTGAGTTACCATGACTGGTAGAAAAGACTAAGTCGGATTTCAGATGCAAAAAACGCAATACTATGAACATTGTTGTCTTCCTAATATAATGAGCTTTTAAGTTTTCGTTAATTTCCAAGCGATCCTGAATTAAGAAGATGGTGGCTTGTAAATATTTGTCACTACCAGTTAAAGCTAACGCTGCACAACACAAAGTTTGAAGCCTTCACTTCACTCCGGATCAGCCTAAAACTACCGGGGGAGACGGATGGTAAATAAAGGAGCCTCCCTGAGTTATTTCCATGGAATCACTTCTGTATTCAGCCTGAAGGAGTTTATGGGAACGAATGAGCAGACCAGAGCCAGACAGCTGAGCAACTGATCTGCCTGTACACACTGCTGTAAACACCGTCCTATCTGAGCTCTTCACAAGAAACATGCAAAGGTCAGAAAACGAAATAACACGGAGACATTAACCAACACGGTCATATTTCTCTAAAAGCAGCAACTTTGAACCTGAACAGCTGAACCAGATGTCTGACACCAGTTACTGTTAAGCTATGAAGCTTGTTGTGCTTCGTCAGGCTTCGGAAGTAAAAAGCACGAACCGTAACCTCCCCATTAGTCTCTGACACTAACGTCTTTAAAATAAGGTAAAAAATATTGTCCGTTGGAATGTTTAGATACATAAATAGCACATTTGGCTCAACAATGTCAGAGAATATTGCCTACTAGCATAAGCTAACGTTAATGTTAGCCACAAAAGTTTAAGTAAAACTCACCTTCGTATCAGTAAATGAATAACGAGGCGAACTTCTTAAAACCTTTCTCCAGTTTACTTGTTGAGGCTTCGGATCGATGTACAAACCTTGGCCAAGCCCTGCAAGCACCTCATGTAAAAGGCCATTTTCAATAGATCGGAAACAATCGAGCCGCTTTTCCCCAAACGCGGAAGCTGAGGTGCAAAGAGTCCAATGTATGAGAAATCTTTAGATGTAATAATCGTATTATCCAGGAGGTGGCAATAATGCCACCATATGAATACCGACAGTCAAAAAATCCCAAAAGAAGAAGAAGAAGAAGAGGAAGAAGGACGATAAAATGGCGCCCGGTCTGTTTTGTTGAATTTTCGAGATTTTTCTGAAAAAGTTTCTCAACGAGCAGTTAACTGCTGCTGAAGAAACTTTCACAGAGTTTAAAGGAATCATCGTCAAGTCGGAGGAAGAGATGGACGATCAGCGCAGACTGCTGGATTTCTCCCGGACTCCTCAGATTATCTTACACCGAATAGGTAGGAAACAGCAGCGTTTGGATGAAGGTTAAGGTCTAAATGTATGAAGCTTTCTGTATGTCGATCACTTTACTAACTGTCTTCTTCCCATATAAATGTGTTATTAGCAGGTAAATGAACGCAGACGTCACAATTATGCTGTGAAAAGGTCTAATTTATGCAGAGAAAAAATGGAGCCAGTGATCTCAGTTGTTTCTCCCCCCCTGTATTAATAAAGACAGTTACGTTTCAAAACAGAAATACGGTTGAATACAATTTCGCCTTCTAGCACGAAAACCACTCTAAACATAAAGCCAGGGCTACAATGCGATGGTTTAAAACAAAACATTCATGTGTTGGAATGTCTCAAAGTTCACATGGTCAGTTTTACTTCACAGTTGCTTTATGTTGGTCTTAACCATAAAACTTTACTGAAATGATTTATGTATGTGGTTGTATGACACAATATGGAAAGTTTAAGAGTTATGAATACAAGCTACTGTAGAGACAATGCAGCAGAGGGTTAGTGAAATAAGCAGCGTAAAATAATGTTTAATAATATGTAAATAAATAAATAAATAAATAAATAAGTTATATGTGCTGTTAAATAATATTAATACCTGCAATAAATAATTTCATGGTAATAAATTTGAGGACAAAATAAGAATGGCATCAGTGAAATAGGAATCAGGAGGTCAGACTTTTTAAAAATCTGTAATCAGCAATCAGCCAGAAAACTGCAGTAGGTGCACCACTGCTGTATCTGGTGATTTCTCAAAGAAAGTCTTCTTTCATTTGCTTCAATAACATTAACAATTCTGTTTTCTTATCCAGATTACCTGCTACATAACGTTAAGGAGGAACAATGGAACCAGGAGAGGAGATCCACTCTGGACCAGGAGGAGTTAGAACTTCTGCAGGTGAAACAAGAACAGGAAGAACCAGAAGATCATCAGATAAAAGAAGAGCAGGAGGATCTAGAACATGAGCAGATAAAAGTGGAAGAGAAAGAAGTTTACTGCAGTCAGGGTGAAGAACAGATTGAGTTAAAACAGGAGACTGATACCTTCATGGTGGTTCCTGTTGATGAGCAAACATCTCTCACTGAATCAGAACCAAACAGGAACCAAGTCATCTTCCAGGAAGCTGCTGAAGCTGAGAACCAAAATCAGGAAAGAAGAAAATCTTTCTCATGTGAGACCTGTGGAAAACGTTTTTCTTCCAAATATACTTTTGATGTTCACATGAGAACTCATACGGGTGAAAAGCCGTTTTCATGTCTGACTTGTGGAAAGCGTTTCACTGTTAAATCTTCTCTCAATGCTCACATGAGAACTCATAGGGGTGAAAAGCCGTTTTCATGTCTGACTTGTGGAAAGCGTTTCACTGTTAAATCTTCTCTCAATGCTCACATTAGAACTCATACGGGTGAAAAACCTTTTTCATGTGTAAACTGTGGAAAAAGTTTTAGTCAAAAATATTATTTAGCTGAACACACGTTGATTCATACAGAGGAAAAGGCTTTTTCATGTGTGAAGTGTGAAAAACGTTTTAGTCGAAAACAATATTTAACTGAGCACATAAAGATTCACACTAGTGAAAAGCCTTTTTCATGTGTGACCTGTGGAAAAAGTTTTAGTCATAAACATTACTTGAGTAAGCACATGAGGATTCACACCAGTGAAAAGCCATTTTCATGTGTGACCTGTAGAAAAGGTTTTAGTATAAAACAGGATTTAACTCGGCACATGAGGATTCACACAGGTCAAAGGCCGTTTTTATGTGTGAACTGTGGAAAAACTTTCAGTCTTAAACATGATTTAAATCGGCACATGACGATTCACACGGGTGAAAAGCCATTTTCATGTGTGACCTGTGGAAAAAGTTTTAGTCAAAAACAGCATTTAACTTGTCACATGAGGATTCACATGAGTGAAAAGCCTTTTTCATGTGTGAAATGTGAAAAAAGTTTTCGTCAAGAACAGAATTTAACTCGGCATATGATGATACACAAAGGTCAAAAGCCATTTTCATGCATGACTTGTGGAAAATGTTTTCTTCGAAAACATAATTTAACTCGGCACATGTTGATTCATACTGGTGAAAAGCCACTTTGTGGGAAAAGTGTTTTTGTCTAAAACAGTCTTTCTCAAACTGGTGTTCCGCCGGCGCTCCTAGTGGTCCACGAAGTAGGATGAACAAAGAAAACAATAATCTGTGAATTCAGAGACTAATATTTTCATTTCAGCTTGCATCATATAGTAAGATGTATTATTGCGGGGGCAATTTCAGGTTAGGTAGTCCTCTGACTGTTAAATGGGATAAGTGGTCCTCAGCCTGAAAAAGTTTGAGAAGCACTGGTCTAAAACATCAGAAAGCTGAACATTTTGAGGAGTCGCACATGGAAGT
>NW_006800411.1:130085-135981 GCF_000485575.1 Poecilia formosa
CGATGGCCGATTGTGCAGCAGCTTCTGTCAGTTTGCCCCAGGGCAGCTGTGGCTACAATGTAGCTTATCACCATGAACGTGTGAATGACTGAATGTAGAGTAAAAAAACACTTTGGCATCTTCTCCACTACATAAGGCGCGATACACACATTTACCGCTTGTTTTTTGTCTGTTTGTTCTGTTCTTTATTAAACTTGTCCTGTCTGGCAGTGGGGCACTCAGCATTGTTGAGTTCCAAGGTGAAACTCTAAAGACTTGTGGAAGTGGATCATTACGGCTTTTGCTATGACGCTCCACCTAGTATTTATAAATTAAACTTTATTGGAAACTGCTTTGGGTTTATTTAATTAGATTGTAACGAGACAGAGAAGAAATTGGGATAGAAAGAATATTGTGGATAAAGATTTAAAGCGAAAGGAGGATAGAGGAATATGTTTCCATGTAAACCATCGTTGCCTGTTAGACTCAGAAACAACGCTCTTTTAAAATTATTGACAAAGTATTTATAGGAACATGAAGTAATTTAGTCCTCTGATTACATTTCTGAGTATTGCATCACTATGGGGGCCCATTAGCTGATACTGAAGTTCTTATACATTAATAGATTTTGTCTGTTATTTTGCACAGTAGCAAACAAATTTCATTAATATGAATTAAATATTTATTTTACTGTACTTGTGATTCAATAGATAATTCAATGATCATTTTTGACTTTTGCTTTATCTTCTCTCTCTTTCTGCTTCTACTCCTGCAGAAAGAGCGAAATAAGAGAACTGAAAAACTATAGAAACAAACATGCATATTTATGAATAAAAATAGCATATAACTGAAAAAGTATATGGTGCTGGTTAATACAAAATGTGTTTAATGACAATTTCAGCCCAACGTACTGTATCTGAACACACTGCAAGCTAATCACTAATGAGGGCCACAGGCCCCAGATGGCCCATCTGCAACTGCCCCAAGCCAGCAGCAAAGTCTCAACGTACAGCCAGGATTTTCAGCATAGCTAATATGTTCCTATATCCAAATTCTCTTCTGTTAGACAAATAAAAATGAGGCTATAAAAAAATTTATGTCGATTCAAAAGTTAAGTGTTCCTGTCTGAGGAATAATGTATCAAAACGACATTTGTACAGATCTCAGCATAGGAGTAGGAACTGGGTGGGTCCCTACATGTCCCCCCCTACTCCCCTCTCCCAATATTGGAGACAGCCGCATTCGTCCCCCCACCAATAATTTCACCGCAGTTGCAAAGAATTTTGAAATCTTCCACTCGCGTGCTTTTATTTTGAAGGCGCACCACAGCGCCTTCAGCACAGCGCTTCCTGCCCCCCTCCCTCTCCCCCCTCTCAACGGCTCAGAGATCAGGGAGGCAGAAACTCCGTCTGAATGAGGTAAACGGTCTGTTGGGAATGTTGCCATGAATATCGCTCGTTTATAACATCTTATTATATAATATTATATAATATTATATTATATTATATTATATTATATTATATTATATTATATTATATTATATTATTATATATTTAGGAGAACAGCAGTGCTAGAATGATGTTGAAGAAAGGTGAAGAAGCTCTGGTGAGGTCTTCATTTAGTTTATTGAAATATGTATTAACCGGTTTTAATTTTTAACTAAACTAAATTATTTTATTATGAGAACAGCAGGTCAGGGAAGACATAGAAGATATAAAAAATTATATTAATTATAATAGACCCAGAAAGTAGAACAGGTGAGGACTGATGTCAGGTTGATTTCTTTCAACGTTTCAATATTTTGTTAATTATTTCCACACTATAAGGGTAATGGTTAGGAGATATGAAAAGACAAGCACTTGAGGTTTAAAAATAAATGAGTGAAGATTTTTTCTATCAGAAACGCGTTACGCAGTAAATAGAGTTGAGATGTATAATGTATACATCTGAAAATTGTTGCTTAAATTCTCATTCTGTATGATAAAAACATACTTTTTTATATTTAGTTAATTCACATTCTGATACTGTTCATTACTGTAGTGTCTCCTGTAAATACGTGAATTCATGCAGGAACATCAGGCTGCAGAGAGTCAGAGGGAGGCAGAGACAGAAACACATATCCGTAGACATTTTAGTTAAATGTTTGTGCTGAAAATGACAGGAAAAGAAAAACATTTAGGCTTTTTGCCTCAGTATTTTTATGTCTCATGTTTGATAAGTTGCTGAATCTGCATTGGAAAGTGAGAATGAGTCATCAGTGAGGAGCTAAGGTGTCTGTTAGATGTGAAAAGCATCATTTTTATTTATTTTGTAGATCAAACTGTTGCACTGATGTAGAGAGATGTTCAAGAAGAGCAAAACTTGTTTTTTAGATTTTATTTTTGTTGGTAAAACTGCTGTATTGAGTTTAAAACTGCTCAGTCCTATTTTATGAGCTGGGGTTTTTTTTCTCTAGTGGCCTTTATTTGATAGTTAGTTGACAGGAAAGTGGGTAATGAAAGAAGGGGAAGACATGCGCCAAAGGTGCCAGGCCAGGAATCGAACCTGCGACAGCTGCATCAAAGACTAAGGCCTCCATATATGGATTTTGCTGTGCCACACAGAACACCCATTAGCTGTTTTTTACTTTGGTTTTAAAAAGAGGCAGAACCTGTTCAATTGCCAGTCAACTTATATCAATGCATTTTGACCAATAATCAAATGCCTTTAGATCAATAAAACATATCAGAATCTGGTAGCTTGTGTGTGCTACCAGAGTATTTATCTTGCTAGTTGTGAGGCAAATGATAAAGTGAGTGTTCAGTCCTGGAATGACGGTCATTATGCTTCTTGGATGCATAACTTTAATCTGATTATTGGATTGTAAATAGTAACCGTAGGAACCAGGGGTACGTGTCCTCCCCCCCCAATACTGGATGGAGGCGCATTTCACCCCCACCAAATAATTTCACCTCAGTTGCGAAAAACTTTTAATTTTTACATTCACTTTTTAGGTGATCCCGCTCCTAATGAGTTTAGTATACATACAGCTATGAAGTGGTCTGCCCCAGTGAATTATATAGTAGGCTGCCCCAGATATTGTTCACTCATGGTTGCTTAAAACTTTACAAGAACGACTGATTTTAGTGACATTGTGGGTGTAAAATATTGAATAAAATTTTATGCTATGCAACTGGCATTATCTTTACTCTTACATTTCACTCTATGAGACGCAAAATTACAAGAGGATCGTCCTTATTGTCTCCAAGTGTATTCTGGGTAAAACTTGTCACCAGTCGTCCACCAACGTCATCATCAGTCTCTTGGCAACAGATGGCAAACTAGCTACCCATTCTTTCTATTCTGAAAGATTCTACCCATCAGTCGTTAATTCAGCTTCATCTCACCTTTTAAACTGTTTACCCACACACTTTTACTATTATATTTCTTAATCTGGGATCTGAGTCCGAATTTCGTCCCGCAAACAAACAAAGCTGGTATGACAATTAAAAAAAAATATATCCTTGAATCAGTTCAGAATGCAAAAAACTTTTAAAGCGTTGCCACACTGAATCCCCATGTAAACATGTACTTTTCCAGTTTAAAAATCCCTCCATGCTGTCACATTTTCTAGAATTGCTGTCTCTGCACCAGGACGGCATTGTGTGTTTTTATTTGATTTTCAGTGATTGGAGTCTGTTCAACAAAAAAAAGATATAAATTTAAATTAATTTCACAAACATTCCTGTGGAAAATTAGAGACGTTAGATTTCTGCTGCCTCGAACTACTGAATAGACTTAAGACAGACTTAAGACACACTGGTCCCGAAGTGCTTCAGTCAGTGAAGAAAATGTAGCTTTCAGGTCACTTTTAAAAGTCATTCAAACAGTAATTAATAAAAAGAGCCCTGGGAGGTTATGACATCACAACAATGATGTCACCAAGGGCACCCTTTGATGATTCATAGCCACAAAGGGCTATGAATCATCAAAATTCTCTCCATTTGGCTTTTGGCCTTGAACCTGACTGACCTACATTTTGTTTTGCTCTGATATTTTTGGCTTTTCCCCCCAAGAAAATGTCTAAAACTGTGAAGGCGAAAGCAGCAGCTCCTATGTTTGATGCTGAAAAAGTCCGCAGGAAGAACAAGAGGGCGCTCCAGAAGCTCTTGAAAATCAACACTGAACTCGAGAACGCCAAGGACCGCAGAAGCCATTATCAAAATCGGAAAAGACTGGAGAAAGATGAGAAGGAGTTTTTCAAGGAATGCGAAAGACGGCTCTTTAAGCTGAATCTGGAATCTGACATCTGGATTGATGAGAGAGAAAAAGTGGACAACCTATGCAAAAGGAGAGAGCTGCTTTTTGACGTGATGGTAAAAACAAACGAACAACTACTTGAGGAACCTGTGATGAAATCTTTGAAAAGGGCCGCGCAGCAACAGCAGGAACGGCTGACATTTCTTAACAAAGAGTTAAGAAAAAATATTGGTGTCTTGTCTCGACAACTTGTACATCAAACTAAGCTATTTGATCAGTTCACAGAGATGGAAAGGGAAAGCAAGGAGATCATGGAACTGCAAGACAGCTACTTTAGAGAGATCAGGCAGAAATTAAAAACATACGACTTGGTCACTGTGAAGCAGAAAGTAGCGGCGGAACAGGAAGAAATGAAGGTAGAAGTTGAAAAGAACAAGAAACTAGTGGAAATTATCAAAATGTTGAGACATCAAGCGACCAATGTGCCCATGTTGAAATACCAGTTTCTGTGCGCAGTAGACGAGAAACGAAGACTCACAGCCCTCAACACAGAGTTAGAAACGGTGGTTGTGGTCTTAACAGACAGACTTTCGGATCAAATTTCCTGGGAGGTTGCTTACAAAGACATGGAGAAGAAGATCAGAGATTTGAAGCAGACTGAGAATGATCACCTGAAGAAGATTGAAGACTTGAAACCAAAAGTAAAACTTGGAACCAAAGTACTGATTTCCTCATTTTCAAAAGAGAACAAGAAAAACAAGAAGGTGACCAGTCGCTTGGCATACTTTGAGACTAAAATCAATAATCTCCTGAAGGAATACAAGGCCTTCCAACCAGAAATTGAGAAATTTCTGGGGGACCTTAAACCTCCTTTTGACACAGTGAAATTAGGAACTTCTTCAGCACAGAATTTGAATTCACCAGGAAACACTGTTGCAATCAGGAAACCAGAAACATTTTCAGAGTCATCTTCAAGTGACACATATCATGAGCAAGACAGCACTGACGAGTCAACAGATTCCAACCAGAAATATCCACAACCCACACCTGAACCAGAGGATGGAACAATAGATTCCTCCCAAAGAAGAGACAGCTTCTACTTCACGACTGAGGACACGTCTGAAAGCAGCACAGACGATTCAACAGATGCCTCCTGCAGAAGAGATAGTTTCTACCCCACAGAAGAGGACATGTCTGAGGATTCAGCAGATTGGCATGAAATAAGAAACAAACAGTTGAAGAAAAGTCTGAGGTCGATAGTCAGACATTCAAAATCTGGAGCAGAATCAGAAGACTCAGATATTAATGAGAGCAAACAAAAAGCAGATTCTCGCAGGATGAGCGACAGAGTAAAAGACAAAAACCATCCAAAGAAGGGACGGTAGAAGTGCTTTTAATGGAGGGAGAAGAAGGATGGATAGAGGGATGGGCAGATAGAGGGATGGGTGCAGGAGGGATGGAGGGATGGGTGGATAGACGGACGGAGGAATGGGCAGATAGACGGATGGGTGGATAGAAGGATGGGTGTGGGAGTGATGGGTGGATTGAGGGATGGAGGAATGGGCAGATAGAGGGATGGGTGCAGGAGGGATGGGGGGATGGGTGGATAGAGGGACGGAGGAATGGGCAGATAGACGGATGGGTGGATAGAAGGATGGGTGTGGGAGTGATGGGTGGA
>NW_006800411.1:136374-164891 GCF_000485575.1 Poecilia formosa
TTCATCCTCTGAGCTCGGGTCCTCTACCAGAGGCCTGGGAGATTGAGGGTTCTGCGCAGCATCTTGGCTGTGCCTAGAACTGCACATTTCTGGACTGAGATGTCTGATGTTATTCCTGGCTAAAACAGATCCCAGGAACAACATCAGACATCTCAGTCCAGAAATGTGCAGTTCTAGGCACAGCCAAGATGCTGCGCAGAACCCTCAAGCTCCCAGGCCTCTGGTAGAGGACCCGAGCTCAGAGGATGAAAAGAGATCACCCGCGGAGGGTGAGAAGGGGATTTTTGTGTGTGTGTGTGTGTGTGTGTGTGCGTGTGTGTGTGTGTATACAAATGTCAATCTGCATGCATTTATTCTTTTGGTCTTCAGATTTACATTTTATCAACATGCTTCCATCTCGTAATATTTTATCAAACTCCACCTCCCCTAGTTTCTTTTTTATTTCTCTTGAAACTGCTATCGGACTTGGATTAATATTCATATCTTCCTTCCTGAATTTAAGAATTACCTTAATTCTTCACCTGTTACTTTCTTCCTGACCACTCTGTTTTCTTCATCTGAGCTGCACTCTTCCAAACTTCGTTTACTATTCCGGCTACCAATTTCTCTATCCTCTTTCAAAACCTTATCTTTGCCTCTACCTCTTCCTCTGCCTGCCGGAGTCCAATCATCAACATCCATATAATCGTCTTCACCACCCCCATCTACCTTAGGCCAACCGCCAAAATCTGCTTCAAACCCGGTCGGTTTTCCAGGCGTGTCACCGTCGAAGAACCCTCCTCCAATCCTTATCCAGCCTTCTTCTTCTTCTTCTTCTTCTACGACGTTTTCTGGCAGTTTACAAACGTTGTGCATTACTGCCATCAACTGGACGGAGATGTAATTCAGAAATCTTTTTTTTTCAATCTTCAAATCAAAAGCATTCACACACATACTAAATCCTTTCAGCTAAGTTTGTAACTTTCAAATATTTAACAAGTGCTAGAATTATATCCTGTGATTGATGTTTCCTTAATAAATTAGCCATAGTTACTGAACTCTTTCCCTTTACCCTTTCCAATTCCTTCCTCTTTTATTTATTTTCTACAATAAATCAACACATGTTCTACTCCTTCTGTTTTCCTGCAATAAGAACAATCATATTCATATTGTTGAATTACCGCCACCTTCTGGATCATATGTAGATACATCACATGTAAATGTTTCTCATACAGTGCGAGTTGGGGACAGTGAAACAGGCTTTTCACTGTCTTTGGGTGAGGTTTTGGGTGCATGCATTGCATTGGTGGGCCATGGAGCCTCTTAAGATTATTGCCATTTACCTGCTATTTTTCATGTCAACTAGTTGCAGCTATCTGGTGGTATTCTGACAGCCTGTTCTGACCTGACAGAACACCGCGTGTTCTACATGGTCCACTCAGACTCAATATTCCCCAAGTCCCCAAACGTGTTTGAAGTTCTGCCGGAGATGGGAGTTAAATCTCCGTCTCACAGGAGACTTTGCCAGACGTTCCCAGCAAACCCTCACAACACGTTTGGACCTGACAGGTCTGACCGGCTTCCTCCCCCTCCACCGGAGCCAACTCACCACCAGGTAGTGGTCAGTGGACAACTCTGCACCGCTCTTCACCCGAGTGTCCAAGACATACGGGCACAGATCCGATGAAACAATGACAAAGTCAATCATCGAACTGCGGCCTAGGGTGTCCCGGTGCCAAGTGCACATATGGACACCCTTATGCCTGAACATAGTGTTCGCTAAGGACAATCCGTGATGAGCACAGAAGTAGAACAACAGAACACCTACTCAAGTTCAGATCGGTGGGGCCGTTCCTCCCAACCACGCCCCTCCAGGTCTCACTGTCATTTCTCACGTGAGAGAGAAATGAGAGCCATGCATCGAGGTGAGACCGACTATTTCTAGCCGGAACTTCTCAACTTCACACACCAGCTCCAGCTCCTTCCCCACCAGACAGGTAACATTCCACGCCCCAAGAGTCAACTTCTGCAATCAAGGATCAGACCGCCAGGCCCCCCTCCCTCAGCCACCACCCATTACACAATGCACCCGACCACTTTGGCCCCTCCTAAAGGGAGACCCACGTCTCCTCCTTGGGCTGAGCCCGGCCACCAGACGTTCGCCATCATGCCCCCCATACAGGCCTGGCTCCAGAGTGGGGCCCCATTGTTTAATTAGGACAAAAAAACCTAAGTTTAATTTACACAATGGACTAAGTCACACATATTTTGAACAATCAATGAAGGAAAACATGTTTAAATTGAATATTACATTTTCTCAGTAAAAGGGCAGGTTAATTTATTTGAAAATATTTTACATAGACTGGTTAATATAATTTGGAACAAATAACAGCATCAGTTTCATTATGGCTCTGTTTTAAAGACAAAGAATTTTTTAATACAGAAAATTTCAAAGTCCAAAACAATTAATGAAAATCCCACGACAGCACATTTTATTTTGGATTAAAAATGTATTCAAGTAAATCTCCTTCACCCCACTTATTGTCTCCCCACAGAATAATACAAATCAATCCTTCAAGTTCTTATTGTACATCTCTAAATATCAAAATGTCAAGATCCGAATTATAACATTTAACAAATTAGAAAATGTTACAATTTTCCCACTTTATAGACAAGAAAGCCCTTCAGTGTATAACGCCAGTTTACATCTGAATGACTTTTATAGTGAACCTCAACACAGGATATACATGGAAAATAGTTCTACGGCTTTTCACCTGTGTGAATCCTCATGTGTTGAGTTAAAAACTGATTTCGATTAAACCTTTTTCCACAGGTCACACATAAAAACGGCTTTTCACCAGTGTGAATCCTCATGTGCTGAGTTAAAGCCTGTTTTTGATTAAAACTTTTCCCACAGTTCACACATGAAAACGGCTTTTCACCAGTGTGAATCATCATGTGCCGAGTTAAAACCCGTTTTTGACTAAAACCTTTCCCACAGTTCACACATAAAAATGGCTTTTCACCAGTGTGAATCTTCATGTGAGCATCAAAAACAGATTTGAAATGGAAACGCTTTTCACAGATGACACATGAGAAAGGTTTGCTTCTTTCCTGATTTTGCTTCTCAGCTTCAGCAGCTTCCTGTTCCTTGTTCCTGTTTGGTTCTGATTCAGTGAGAGATGTTTGTTCATCAACAGGAACCACCATGCAGGTATCAGTCTCCTGTTTTAACTCAATCTGTTCTTCATCCTTACTGCAGTAAACTTTTTTCTCTTCCACTTTTATCTGCTGTTGTTTTAGATCCTCCTGCTCTTCTTTTATCTGATGATCTTCTGATTCTTCCTGGATTTGTTTCACCTGCAGAGGTTCTAACTCCTCCTGGTCCAGAGTGGATCTCCTCTCCTGGTTACAAAAGTTACACTGCAGGGAATCTGGAGAGGGAAACAGAAGAAAAGAGAAATTGTTAACTTTACTGAAGTAAATAGGAGAAATAGTTCATCGTTTAGGACAGAAATGACCAAAAAATAAACTTGAAAATTCAAGAGCGTAAACAGAGAGACAGATTAGTCATCATATCCAGCTGATATTTGGAGAATTTTCAAATGAATGGATTTTAAAAATACATTTTATTTATTACAAAATTAATTATAGTAGGGATCATTGTTAATGTTTAACACTAAATTGTATTATTTCAAGATATTTATTTTTACTACTTTGAATTAGGGCTGAAGCGATTCCTCAAATGATTCGAGTTCCTTGATTATTAAAATTCCTTGAGGAAAGTTTACGTGCCTCGAAGCTTTGTTAATTTATATTTTATTATTTATATTTTATTATTGACTGGAGTTGCCACTCATCCCATAAAATAGGGGTTTGTTTGTTATAAGCAGAGATGTCCGGTGCCGCCGCTGCTTTGTAATGCCTTCCTCTAATCGGACCACTTTTTCCGGTAAGGAATAATCTAACGAGCTCGTATTTCAAATCCAGTAATCAGATTAAAGTTATTTATTTTTATGTCCTTTATTTTCCATTAATACAGAAAATGAACCTCTAAACGTTACATCACTGACAGGCGGCGGTGTATGTTTCCTAACTGTGGCTAAAGCTGCTGCTAGCTGGTTTACTCATGATCGGAGGCTGGTTAGAGAATGGTAAATTGACAATGACTAATAACGGTTATCTAACACGTAAACACTGCTTTATAAAATACAGAAAGTGAACCTCTAAACGTTACAGCGCTGACAGAGAGTACATTTTTTCCTAAATGTGGCTAAAGCTGCTGCTAGGTGGTTTACTCTCCGATCGGAGGCTGTTTATTTTATACACAGTTAGAGAATGGTGAATTTACAATAATTAATAACAGCTATCTAACACTTAAATGCTGTTATTATTAAACTTACCTTTTATTATATCCTTAAGATTATGAGAATGCGGGAATTTTTCAGCTTGGTTCCCAAGGCAAAATCACACCGGAAGTAAAGATACCCAGGTTTGAGTTATGGCGGCCATTGTCTGAGGTCACTGTGAAAAGGGTCTATAATGTTACGGTATTTAAATATAAGTAATGCAGCTTGGCCATTCAGGAGATGAAAACTGAATCTTTGAATGCCTGCTGGGAAAAAAAAACTGCCCAGAATCAGCGCAAAACCCGACCGGAGGCTCGCTTGACTTGATCCATCGCTCTGCCGTAGATACAGTTGTGAATCTCGCGGGGCATTTTGGAGGAGAAGCTTTGATGCCATGACTCCGGATCACATTAAGGCCCGATTGATGAACACGCACATAAAAAAATCAAAACAGGTTTTGTTCTTTGGTTTCAATGTAGAGTATTTAATTATGCTGTGTAATAATCGTAAAAAATAAAGGTAACTCTACTTCGCGGCTTTCGCTTATCGCCACTTATTTTTGGAACGCAACCCCTGGAAAAACTAGGGATCACTGTATTAACCTGCGTCCACACGCTGGCGTTTCCTACCTATCCGGTGTAAGATTATCCTGGGAAAATCCAGCAGTCTGCGCTGATCATCCATCTCTTCCTCCGACTTGACGATGATTCCTTTAAACTCTGTGAAAGTTTCTTCAGCAGCAGTTAACCGCTCGTTGATAAACTCGTTTAAGCTGGACTGAAGATATTTTTAGAGAAACACTTAAACATTCAACACAACAGACGTCTTCTTCTTCTTCTTTGGGATTTTATGATTGTCGGCATTTATGTCATTGCATTACCGCCACCTTGCGGATCATACGATCATCACATCTAAAGATTTCTCAGTTTTCTTTGAAAAACGTAAAATCTTTTCTTTCACTTTATCTAAATAAAACAAATACAATATCAGTATTCCAGTTTTCCACAAATCCAAAGTTAATATTGTCCTCTGACTCGTATCTCCTACATCCCGCAACATGTTTCACAGTTTCTTCACTTCGCCAGATAAGAACCTTTCCAATTGTATCCGTATATCAATGAGCGCTGCTGCTTTGTGGCTTATTGAGAGCCGATCAGCACCGGTTTGTACACTTAATTGTGCGGTGCTGGTGGTCGAGTGTAAAGGACTTTTAATGGTTTTATCTATTTTAATTTTCTACCGGTATTTTAATAATAGTTTGTATTTATTTCTCTCTCTTTTTTTTTTTTTAGCTCTGAGGATTGAAGGTGGTGCGTTTGGCCCAGATGGTGATGCCCCCCTTTTGTTGTGGCTGTCCGTGATCAACATATTGTTTTTTATTACCATATACAACAAACATGGTATCGGCATCAGATGTACACAAACCTGATAAACCTGAAGAAGCAGACACAGGCTGCTTCCATAGAAACGAAAGAACAAAACAAAAACAAAAACTGAAACAAAAACATTAGGGGTTTTCCAACAGTTTCAGATTGTTCATCATATTATACAGTTCTGCATCTTGATGTTTGTCCATGAATTTTAGAGATAATAAGGGTTACCCATTAATCAGAAGTCCAGGTAGCTCAGGGGTTCTGTAATCAGGGATATCGTAAAAACATTTAGCTGTACGTTAAATATTTGGGGGTATAGCTCCAATAATTAGCTTGCAGTCCTTCATCTTCAAACTGTTTGATTAAATTACCTTTTCTGATATAGTGAGTTTTCTGTTTCCATATAAGTCAAAATTCATCCTATTCATAGATTTGGTTGCTGAATCGGGTATTCCTAATGTATATGCAGGGTAGATAAGTCTGGAAATACTTTCCATTTTGGTGAGAAATATTCTTCCCAGAATAGATAAATCTCTGTGTGTCCATTTATTTATGAGTTTTACAATTTGGAAGTTTCTCCCAAATATTCAGATTTTCTAAATCATTTTTATTTACATGCACACCCAGATATTTGACATCAGATTTGACAGGGATATTAAAAGCAGTAGATATAGGACAGTCTTTTAGAGGCAAAATTTCACATTTGTTTAAATTTAATTTAAGCCCTGAGGCCTTTGAGAAAGTTTCAATCAATTTGAGAATTTTGGGAATTTCATTCAGGTTATTTAAAAAGATGGTTGTGTCATCAGCCAGCTGACTAATAGAAAACTCTTTGCCTAGCACCGATAATTTACCAAATTGAGAATTTTTAATTGAAATGGAAAGCAAGGGGGAGATTGGACAACCTTGTTTTATACCTTTGTTGATGCTAAATCTTTGTGAGGTGCCATGTGGAGGACACACTAAAATGTTTGTCTCTTTGTAAAATGTTTCAATTACATTAATAAATTTATTTCCAAACCCAAATAAACCTAAAGCTTTGAACATAAATTCATGTTCTAACATATCAAAGACTTTATAAAAGTCTAAAAGTAATGCAAAGCCTTCATTTTCAACTAAATGGTTACAGTCAATCAAGTCCAAAATAAAGCGAATGTTATTATGTATGCAGCACCCTTTTATAAATCCAGATTGAGCAGCACCCTTTTATAAATCCAGATTGAGTGTCAGAGATAATCTGGAATGTGCATGATTTTAACCCGTTAGCGAAAATGTGTGTCAGGAGCTTGTAATCATTATTTAATAGTGTTATAGGTCTTAAATTATCAAGAAGAGTTGGATCTTTACCGGGTTTAGGAATGAGTGTGATCACACCTTGTTTCAGGTAAAAGTTTCTTTGAATATTAATTTTGAGTCTGTGCATGGTTTATTTTGCAAGCATTTTATTGCATTTCTTTCTTGTTTACTTTTTTCTAACCTACAGAAATATGCAGTACTTTTCTCACCATCCTAAATCCACTTTGCTCGGGACCTCAAATATGCTCCTGTGAGTTTTTTAGTATAAAAATCAGACTGTAGAATTTTTTTTAGCGCTGTTTGTCATCATCATTAAAAAACGGTTTAGAGCAGATAAGACTAAGTCTGAATGATTTCTAATTCCTTTTCCTTATTTTGGAAAGATGTTTATTTGCTGTGTTTGATTGAGATTTGGAGGACTTTAAATTTAAAAAATTCCCATTTTTCTGTGTAAGAATTCAGATTTTTATCACGACAAATAAAATTGAGATGCTCCAGGATTTCGTTATTAAACTTTTCGTTGTTAAGCAGGGTTGAGTTAAATTTCCAGTAACCTTTGTTATGGGATTTTTTTCAGTTGAGTTGTGATACTGAGTTGTATCAGGCACTGATCAGATAAAAGTGCAGGTGAAATTCCAGCATTCACACTATTTCGCATCAGACTGTCTGAGATTAGCCAGAAGTCGATACAGGATTTAGCTGAGCCATCAGGTTTGAACCAGGAGAAGGACTATTTTGAAAAAAAATATTGTGTGTATATTTTATTCAAATTTTGTGCTTTATCCATAGGACATGTTTTGTCCCTATTCTCAAGAATTGTACATTAAATAAGCAAATAATCAAACCACTATAGTCAACTAAAAGCACAATAAAAAAAGTGAATCAATAATAAAATGTTCTGTACTATATCAGTGTCAGGAGATGATTGAGGATGAAGAGACGCTGATTTCTGGTTCTTTAGGTTCTAACGGATCTGCAGTTCTCCTGATCCGCTTTGTATGATATACAGCAGCACACTGCGCCACGATGGAAACATTTTTTAAAGTGTCTGTGTTCATCCTCACTAACATTATTCAGTCTGGGATTGGCGTCTTCCCTCTCACGTCTGTATCCTTACAACTTACGAGAGGTTTTGGTTTTAAGTACGGCGAAAAGTCGGGTCAAAGACGTTTTAAAAAGACGTGGCTGCATAGTGTCCGTCTCTAGGCAACCGTGAAAACAGCGTCGGTCCGTAGCGTTCTGGGGTCCTTTCGTTCCCGCCACGAGAATTTAGCTGTCCATAATATTTCCTGTGTTTTATTTTGGTCATTATTGTAAGTGTTGATGTGTGTTAGGTGTGTCTATCGGACATTTATAGAAATACGGAACAAGTCGCGTCCCGTATCGGTTCAATACATAACGCAATATTTAACAGCCAAATACGGGACGATTTCGTATTTTAAGGGACGGGTGGCAACTCTATACCCAACATGATGTAGCATTTAAGCTAACATTAGCTTTTGATTAATTGGGACAAAAAAGCTAAGCTTAACTTACTCAATGGACTGAGTTAATGTTATCCAACATGCTATATGCTAACATACCGCAACATGGTAATGATAGAATTTAAGCTAATATTATATTTTTAGCTAATTTTTTTTTACCTAAAACTAAACCTCCCTTAATCAATGGCTTAAGTCATGTTAACCAACACGCTAGCGTAAGCCAACATGATATTGATATTTAAGCTAGCAGTTTTCTTTTTTGACTGTTAGCTTATACACTCTTATTACTTCTCTATGGGTTAAAAGTCGTTGCTCTCTTTAATCCTAAAATTATTCAATATTTATTATACTTTACCTTTGTAAGCTTGATTCTGCACTTGAACTCAAATATTTCTGCATATTTCAGCAGTAGCGTTCAGCATTCACTGCATTTTCAAAGGAAATCCAAGTGATCAGGTGACTTTGTAAGGACTTAAACATATATCTATATGTATAGAGATTAAATTAGTTTAAACTCTTAAAAAAAGATAGTGATCTTTAACAGAAAACAGCCACAGCAGAAAATATAAAAAATATACAAAGACAAGCAACACTCCAAATTATTGGAGACAATAATCACACATATTTTGAACAATCAATGAAGGAAAATATGTTTATATTGAATATTGCATTTTCAAAGTAAAAGGGCAGGTTAATTTATTTGAAAAGCTTTTACATAGACTGGTTAATATAATTTAAAACAAATAACAACATCAGTTTCAGTCTAGTTTTGCTTTAAAGACAAACCCATTAAATATTTTTTTATACAGTAAATTTCAAAGTGCAAAACAATTAATGAAAATCTACAATTAGTGCACAACAGCACATTTTCTTTTGGATTAAAATTTCATTAAAGTAAATTTAATTCACCCCACTCATTCTGTCCATTCAGAATAATACAAATCAATCCTTCAAGTTCATATTGTACATCTTAAAGTATCCAAATGTCAAGAACCAAATGATCACATTTCACAAATTAGAAAATTAAACCATTTCTCCACTTTATAGACAACAAAGCCCTCCTGTGTATGATTCCATTTTTCATCTAAATGACTTTTATAATGAACCTCAACAGAGGACATATATGGAAAATATTTCTACGGCTTTTCACCTGTGTGAATCATCATGTGCCGAGTTAAATGATGTTTTAGACTAAAACTTTTTCCACAGTTCCCACATGAAAATGGCTTTTTACCATTGTGAATCATCATGTGCCGAGCTAAATTCCGCTTTTCACTAAAACCTTTTCCACAGGTCACACATGAAAATGGCTTTTCAGCAGAGTGAATAATCATGTGCTGAGTTAAATTCCGTTTTTCACTAAAACATTTTCCACAGTTCACACATGAAAATGGCTTTTCACCAGAGTGAATAATCATGTGCTGAATTAAATTCCATTTTCCACTAAAACGTTTTCCACAGTTCACACATGAAAATGGCTTTTCACCAGTGTGAATCCTCATGTGCAGAGTTAAATGCTGTTTTCGACTAAAACCTTTTCCACAGTTCACACATGAAAATGGCTTTTCACCAGTGTGAATCCTCATGTGCAGAGTTAAATGCTGTTTTCGACTAAATCTTTTTCCACAGGTCACACAGGAAAATGGCTTTTCACCCGTGTGAATTCTAATATGACGATTGAGAGTAGATATGGCAGTGAAACGTTTTTCACAGGTCTCGCATGAGAAAGGTTTTCTTCTTTCCTGATTTTGGTTCTCAGACTCAGCAGCTTCCTGGAAGATGACTTGGTTCCTGTTTGGTTCTGATTCAGTGTGGGATGTTTGTTCATCAACAGGAACCACCATGCAGGTATCAGTCTGCTGTTTTAGCTCAATCTGTTCTTCACCCTGACTGCAGTAAACTTCTTTCTCTTCCACTTTTATCTGCTCATGTTCTAGATCCTCCTGCTCTTCTTTTATCTGCTGATCTTCTGGTTCTTCCTGTTCTTGTTTCACCTGCAGAGGTTCTGACTCCTCCTGGTCCAGAGTGGATCTCCTCTCCTGCTTACATAGCTTCTCCTTGTAAATGTTATGTTGTTGGCAATCTAGAGAAGAAAATAGAAAAAAAGANATCATCATGTGCCGAGTTAAATGATGTTTTAGACTAAAACTTTTTCCACAGTTCCCACATGAAAATGGCTTTTTACCATTGTGAATCATCATGTGACGAGTTAAATTCCGCTTTTCACTAAAACCTTTTCCACAGGTCACACATGAAAATGGTTTTTCACCAGAGTGAATAATCATGTGCTGAGCTAAATTCCGCTTTTCACTAAAACCTTTTCCACAGTTCACACATGAAAATGGTTTTTCACCAGAGTGAATAATCATGTGCTGAATTAAATTCCATTTTCCGCTAAAACGTTTTCCACAGTTCACACATGAAAATGGCTTTTCACCAGTGTGAATCCTCATGTGCAGAGTTAAATGTTGTTTTCGACTAAAACCTTTTCCACAGTTCACACATGAAAACGGCTTTTCACCCGTGTGAATTCTAATATGACGATTGAGAGTAGATATGGCAGTGAAACGTTTTTCACAGGTCTCACATGAGAAAGGTTTTCTTCTTTCCTGATTTTGGTTCTCAGCTTCAGCAGCTTCCTGGAAGATGACTTGGTTCCCGTTTGATTCTGACTCAGTGTGGGATGTTTGCTCATCAACAGGAACCACCATGCAGGTATCAGTCTCCTGTTTTAGCTCAATCTGTTCTTCACCCTGACTGCAGTAAACACCTTTGTCTTCCACTTTTATCTGCTGGTGTTCTAGATCCTCCTGTTCTTGTTTTATCTGCTGATCTTCTGGTTCTTCCTGTTCTTGTTTCACCTGCAGAGATTCTAACTCCTCCTGGTCCAGAGTGGATCTCCTCTCCTGCTTACATAGCTTCTCCTTGTAAATGTTATGTTGTTGGCAATCTAGAGAAGAAAATAGAAAAAAAGACGAATTGTTAACTTTATTTATTGAAGTAAATGAGAGAAGACTTTCAGACAGTAACCCATTTAATCCCAAATTTGTAATTTGAATAATTTTAATTAAGTGAAAGTAGCAATTATTCCTATTATTTAGGAATTATTATGTTTATTTTGGTTATGGTATTGAAACGTTGGTTTCATATTTTGGATTTATTGTTGTCAGTGGGAAAATATTTAAACTAATTTACACTAATCTAACCTATTTGCAAAAAAAAAATAAAAATAATGGCAAGCATAACCTATAATAACAAGGCATGATTATAAGTGTCTTCAGAACCATTTTAGATGGATGATCAGTGCAGACTGCAGGATTTTTCTAGATACATGAAGATTAAATGCCACATCATGCAGATGGCTTTGTCTTAATGTGCCAACCTCACCTGGTCATTTTATCAATGAGGCAAAGTCAGGTGAAAACTTGTTGTCATGCCCAGATGTACATCCTGGAGGAACTTCTGCCTGTTCCACCAGACCAAACACGACACTTGAGCCCCGTCCTAAGCCAGTTCCAGGTCTGGCATCATCTTTTAGTAATTCAGTGCACTGAGCATAGACCACACTTTGTGGAAAGGGTCGCCTGTTGGCGGAGTGGGAACTCTTTTCCAACTGAGGGAGAGACAGTGATGTAGAAGACATCCTTTTGAGGTACTTTCAGGTCTAGACAGGCTAAATCATCTCATACTGTTAAGCTGGATTAACACCCACACAAGGAAGGAAGGAGGGAAGAAAGGAAGGAAGGAGAAAACTTCCAGTTCAGGGCGGGCACGGCTAACTCCGCCACGGGGCTGGTTGCCATGGTTACGTTTACTCTTCTGTGTTGGAGCTATTTATTCTTTATTCATTTGCATTTTGTTAGTTTATTCTTAAATTTATATTTTTTTGTATTATTTACAGAGTGTATTTATAGGTTCATAATTGTTTATTTTATTTATTTCTTGTTTTATTATTTCTGTTATTCATTTTCTACGCAAGACAGGAAGAAATGTGGGTTGGTCCACTTTCTACAGGGTTCGGTGCCTATGGTTTTTACCAGAGCAAGAGAGGTAGCAGAAAGAACAAAGGAAAGTTTGAACTCTGTAAGCAATATTTACTGCACCTTCGTTCGTCACACTCAGAAACTCATCTACCAGCCATGTACCGCCACCCGTTTGTTCAGACCGGTGTTACGTCAATCCGCGTTTCCCCATCAGATTGACGTAACACCGCTAACACTTAGCTTTCATCAACAACTGAGAGGCGGAAGTCAGAGCTCCGCGTAATGCAAGTAATGTTCTGGTCGGAACACGTGGCTAAATAATAAAATATAAATTAATGAAGCTTCGAGGCAGGTAAATTTTCCTCGAGGAATTTTAATAATCAACGTACTCTAATCACTCGAGGAATCGTTTCAGCCCTAATTTTATTTCATTAAAAAAAATATATAGATTTATTTAATTGGCGAATAAATAAAACAAGAACGTAAGAACGCAGAGCATGCTCATTGCTCTTTGATTGTTTTCATGTCTCCTGTCATGGTGGCAGACATTGCAGTGGGAAGGTGGTCGGTGCTCTTTCTGCTTGGTTACTTCTTGCGCCTTGGTCAGCATAGTTGATAACCTCCGCGGATTGTAGCACAAAGATGAAAGCAAAGCAGAATGAAGAAGAGTTTGAATTGATACTGGTTAAAGTTATTTCAGCTCTAAGTATTTAATATCGAAGTGTTTTTATGGGAATGTGGATCTTTCAGATCAATTTGAAAAGCAATTTTGATAGGTACACTTAATTTCATTGAGTCATGTAGCGTGGGGCGCTGGTCTTGATCTTGATTTGGTCTCTGGTTCGGTGGTCTAGACTACAACTCTGCTACTGGCTCCTCGGTTGCATGTCCTCCCCCACACACCTTCTTTCCATCCCCTTTCTGTTGGATTTCATGCTTTCATGGATTCAAAGTGAAGTTCATGCTACGTTAGGGCAGGAGACAAGATGTTTCCATCCCTAAAATTATGATGCATAGAATCACATATCTGAATAAACCATGGTGCAAAGAGTAAAGAATAAAAACATGCTTTATCTGCGGCATTGCTCATTAAAATGGCACATTACTGATGTACTAATATTAAATACAATAGGTACACTTAATGATATTGTATTAGTGATTAGGCAATACATTCAGCAAGTACTTTTACTTTTAATACTGAAGTATTTTTAAAAGACAGTACTTTTTTACTTTTACTTAAGTACAAACGTTAATGAGGTACTTTTACTTTTACTTGAGTACATTTTTGTCTGTGTATTTGTGCTTTTACTAGTCATTTTTGAGTACTTTCTCCACCACTGGGAATAAGAATTACTGAAGAATAACTTGAAGAGTGATAACTAAGAAATAAACAACTGCAAACACAACAAGGGACTGACATAAAAGAATGAGAGATCTAACCAAAATATGTAACATTAAATAATGAAACAAGAATAATCATGAAGGCTAGATCTACAGTGAACTAGAACATAATTGGTTAAACAAAAAAAAACACAAAACCAAAATCCTAACCCAAGAACCCAGAATCTTGACAGTGGGTCCATTTTCTCTCAGTACAGGGTCTGGTACAGGACCAGCATGCATTGGGTTTTCACCAGAGCAGGAGAGGAAACTATGAAAAATTTGATCTTTGTTATTTGCTAGCCAAGCTGAAAAAAGAACAACATGAAAACATTCTTCAGTTTTTTTGGACATTAAACTTATTTTACCTGCGTATGAAGCATCACCTCAGTGAAGCGGTGGTTTGTTGATTTGACTTTAGGATATTTGGTTTGACAAATATTCGCCACTACAATTTATTTATTAATAATTATTACATTTTGCAGCTACTTACACCGCAATTATTGTTTTATGCCGCTTGCTTTACTGGCCTTGCGCTGCATTGTTCACATTTCTCCTGTTTACGAAAGTAAAACTCGGTAATTAAAGGAGGAGAGCCGTAAAAAAGGTCACTGGTTCCATTTTCTCTTCAATAAATAAGCCATTCTCACAGCGTAGTTGTGATGTTCGCGTTCATTTATCTGATATCAAAACATTTATACAGGAGGGGAACAGTTACTAAAATGATCATCATACAGAAAACTTCTATATTTAGACCTTAACCTTCATCCAAACGCTGCTGTTTCCTACCTATTCGGTGTAAAATTATCCGGGGAATCCGGGAGAAATCCAGCAGTCTGCGCTTATCATCCATCTCTTCCTCCGACTTGACGATGATTCCTTTAAACTCTGTGAAAGTTCATTGTGCTCGTTGAGAAACTTTAGACAAACTGTCGAAAAATTCAGCAAAACAAACTATGCGCCATCTTGTTGTTCTTCCTCCTATTCTTCTTCTTTGGGATTTTATGACCGTCGGCATTCACATCGTTGCATTACCGCCCCCTTCTGGATAATACGAGCAAATCGTATTATTTGCTCGTATTATCCAGTAATATTTGCGTATTAATGGGTGAAACATCTTGCCCAAGGGCTCGACAACTGAGACGGATGGTGGGGCGTTCAGACTGGCAACCCGTCGTTTAGACCAGTGTTTTTCAACCTTTTTTGAGCCAAGGTACATTGTTTTAATTCAAAAAATCACGAGGCACACCACCAACCAAAAATGCAAACAAAGATACTCCGTAGACGCTTATATTACATATATAGTCATTCTAATCAAAGTGTCTTGAATAGGAATCAAATAAACAAAAAAAAATATTTTTTATCATATTTTACATTTCTTATTTCAAAATGCACGCAACATGTCCACTTCAAAAATACACCTGAACAGTTTCACAACAATGTGGTGTTAAATTTAAAGAAGTTGTAGAAAACTTCAATGTTTTACAAACTAATCCACAAGCATTCTTTTAGCCAAAATACAGAAAGTAGTTCTTATTCTAAAATAAGCAATAATATTTGGGACAGATTTCACTTCATATTCACTGTTACAATATGAAGAGTTGCCTGTACAAAATATTTGTATATTTTACCCATCTAGTGTGAAACCTGTGCATATGGATGAAAACAGCTGATTTCCTGGCAGAAATTGAAGAAAGACAAAGCTCAGCAGCTCTCAGTCTCTCTCTGGTTTCAGTTTTTATAGTAGCCAGGCTTGAGAAGCTCACTTCACACAGACATGCTGTGGGAAATGGACCCATGTTCTTTCCAACTACTGTTGAGCTTCACTGTCTTTTCCATCACTGTCGTCACAGTCTTGCTAGATGCGATGCTCTCACCGCTACCTGTAACATTCATGCATCACTAATTCTCTTGTTTTAATGTAAAATGCTCTGTACCTACTGCCATCTAGTGGTAAGAAAATTACATGATTACGCCGCTAGTCATTACTACAGCAGACACTCAAAGATGGCATTATTTGCAGATAATTAATTCATTTTCAAAAAAATATTTTAAAACCAATTACCGTATTTTCCGGACTATAGAGTGCACCATACTATAAGCTGCACCTTCAATTTTTTTGGAAACAAACAAACAAACAAACAAACAAACAAACAAACAAACAAAAAACTGTAAAGCCGCACCGGGCTACAGGCCGCTGGTATCTCTGCTGCTCTCGGTTTTCCATAAGGACCCAGCAGAGGGCTGCGTCCTAATAAATCTGCTGGATATATTAAGGTCTCAGCCCTCCGTCTCCAAAGCCGAACCATGGTTTCGTTTACGCCGAGCTTAAGTGCAGCGGCTCTATTTCCCTCCTTTAATGCCAGATCGACAGCCCTCAACTTAAAAGTTGCATCATATGAGTTTGAAAACATTTCTCCGTCGTGCCTCCTGCTAGCATGTGCTTGTTCTAAATGAAAAATAGCACGTTCTTCTTTGATTCACAATTTTCACTTCCAATTATTTACTTCCTGCTAAAGAGCCCCCTGGTGGTTGAAGAAAAATCCACAGAAAAGCCGCACCAGGTTATAGGCCACATTGTTCAAAGCTTAGGAAAAAAAGTAGCGGCTTATAGTCTGGAAAATACGGTGGGTGAAATTGGATAATTTCCACGGCACACTAGCACATTGGTTGAAAAACACTGGTTTAGAGAGTCAGTCTTTTCCCGACTTTGGTCACTTAATTCTGACAAATAAAAGTCAGTCACCAAACACGGTTTTCTATCACATTCTGTGTATTTAGAATTGTTTTATTGCCAATACAAGAAGATGGAAGCTGGCTGATAGCAGGGGACAAAAAAGTAGACTTCCTGAAAAGATGAGAGACAGCTTTCTAGAAAATTCTGATCTTATGTAAAATATGACAGATTACTGGATAAAATAAATTTCCATGACAACCATTTGATGACATTATTTGCCAAAATTATGAGGGGGGAACCATATATTTCAGCTGCATGAGATAATCTGTTCCCCTCCTCAACGCTCTTTGGAGGGAGGACAGGTTATTTCAGGCAGCTAAAATATTTGGTTCCCCCCTCATAAGTTTGGCAAATAAGTAAATGTTACCAAATTCACAGAATTTGCTGCTGATGATGAGATTAATAAACACAGTTAAAGACGTGCTGGTAAATTAATTAGCTCCCATGTTATAAAGGGGGAACAAATTATTTCAAGAAGCTAAAATAATTGGTCCCCAGACTCTGTGTATCCACAATGATCGCTGCTGCTTTCTTCATCTACTGCACTAGATGGGTTAAATGTTATTACTCTTTGCTATATTAAAATTTTTTAGAAGGGATGTTAGTACTGATTTTAAATGGTTCAGTGTAGCTGAGAGTTTTTGCTGTGTAGCCAGTTTTGCAGATTAACTTTTTCTGCTTCTTCTCATTTCATTTCAGCAAGTGTTCTGCAGTTGAACTCAAATGTTTCTACAATTTTCAGCAGTAACATTCAGCACTAACACTACATTTTTACAGGAAAGGTAAATGTTTTACTTACTTTCTAAGACAGTAAACATATATCTATGTGTAGAGGTTAAATTGGTTAGAAACATGGTAAACTGTAATAGAAGACAGCTGAAGCAGTAAAGAGAAAAATATAATGAAGACAAGACACAGTAAATTACTGAAGAAAATAATCAAACAGTTTCTACAATCAAGAAAAATCAATGCATGAAAATTAGTTTTTAGGACAAACACACTGAAGATCAGTTTATACCCAGTAGTCATAAGGACTATAAAATGCAACTACTACAATTTATCACTCAATTTTGTTATAATCCATGTCATTTTATTGAATGGTTTATATTATAACAATACAGTTTGTCATTATTTTTGCTACAGAATATGCCAGAAAAAAAACAATGCATCAAAAAAAGTTTCACATCTCTAGGTGTCCAAATGTGAAGATCCAAATGATCACATCTAACAAATACAACAATTTCTCAGCTTTATAGACATGAAATCCCTCCAGTCTTTAATTCTAGTTTTTAACCAAATCAATTTTATAGTGAACCTCAACATAGGACACACATTGAATCAATCAAATTTTATTTGTATAGCACATTTCAGCATGAAGACATTTCAAAGTGCTTTAAATCATTACAAACACAAAAACAGAGTCATGCAACATAGAACCAATAATCAAACTGTCATTCTTGAGAATAGAGAAAAAATGGGTTTAAATTTTTAAAATCAGATTAATCCTCTGATCTTTTGAATTTTCTCTGAAAAGAAACTGGAGAACTTGTTGCAGGCGGATTGAAATTCAGATAGTAACATCATAGGAAGGTGACACTTCTACAGCTTTTCATCTGTATGATGCCTCATATGGCGAGTTAAATGAACTTTTTGATGAAAACTTTTTCCACAGGTCACACATGAAAACGACTTTTCACCAGTGTGAATCCTCATGTGACAAGTTAAATGCTGTTTTCTACTAAAACTTTTTCCACAATTCACACATGTAAACATATTTTCACCAGCGTGAATCATCAGGTGTTGAGTTAAACTAACTTTCTGACGAAAACGTTTTCCACAGTTCACACATGAAAACGGCTTTTCACCTGTGTGAATCATCATGTGCCGAGTTAAATGCTGTTTGTGAATAAAACTTTTACCACAGGTCACACATGAAAACGGCTTCCCAACAGTGTGAATTATCATATGCTGAGTTAAACTAACTTTCTGACAAAAACTTTTTCCACAGCTCCCACATGAAAACGATTTTTCACCAATGTGATTCATCATGTGCCGAGTTAAATTCTGTTTTAGACTAAAACGTTTTCCACAGGTCACACATGAAAACGGCTTTTCACCAGTGTGAATCATCATGTGTTCAGTTAAAATTTGTTTTCGACTNTGGGAAATGGACCCATGTTCTTTCTAACTACTGCTGAGCTTCACTGTCTTTTCCATCACTGTCGTCACAGTCTTGCTAGATACGATGCTCTCACCGCTACCTGTAACATTCATGCATCACTAATTCTCTTGTTTTAATGTAAAATGCTCTGTACCTACTGCCATCTAGTGGTAAGAAAATTACATGATTACGCCGCTAGTCATTACTACAGAAGACACTCGAAGATGTCATTATTTGCAGATAATTAATTCGTTTTCAAAAAATCTTTTAAAACCAATTACCGTATTTTCCGGACTATAGAGTTTGGAAACAAACATACAAACAAACAAACAAAAACCTGTAAAGCCGCACCGGGGTACAGGACGCTGGTATCTCTGCTGCTCTCGGTTTTCCATAAGGACCCAGCAGAGGGCAGCGTCCTAATAAATCTGCTGGATATATTAAAGACGCAGCCCTCCGTCTCCAAAGTCGAACCATGGTTTCATTTACGCCGAGCTTAAGTGCAGCGGCTCTATTTCGTCTATGTGAAAAATAGCACGTTCTTCTTTGATTTACAATTTTCACTTCCAATTATTTACTTCCTGCTAAAGAGCCCCCTGGTGGTTGAAGAAAAATCCACAGAAAAGCCGCACTGGTTTATAGGCCACATTGTTCAAAGGTTAGGAAAAAAAGTAGCGGCTTATAGTCCTGAAAATACGGTGGGTGAAGTTGGATAATTTCCACTGCACACTCGTGTGCTGCGGCACAGTGGTTGAAAAACACTGGTTTAGAGAGTCAGTCTTTTCCCGACTTTGGTCACTTAATTCTGACAAATAAAAGTCAGTCACCAAACACGGTTTTCTATCACATTCTGTGTAGTTAGATTTTTTTTATTGCCAATACAAGAAGATGGAAGCTGGCTGATAGCAGGGGACGAAAAAGTAGACTTCCTGAAAAGATGAGAGACAGCTTTCTAGAAAATTTGGATCTTATCTAAAATATGACAGATTACTGGATAAAATAAATTTCCATGACAACCATTTGATGACATTATTTGCCAAAATTATGAGTGGGGAACCAAATATTTCAGCTGCATGAGATAATCTGTTCCCCTCCTCAACGCTCTTTGGAGGGAGGACAGGTTATTTCAGGCAGCTAAAATATTTGGTTCCCCCCTCATAAGTTTGGCAAATAAGTAAATGTTACCAAATTCACAGAATTTGCTGTTGATGATGAGATTAATAAACACAGTTAAAGACGTGCTGGTAAATTAATTAGCTCCCATGTTATAAAGGGGGAACAAATTATTTCAAGAAGCTAAAATAATTGGTCCCCAGACTCTGTGTATCCACAATGATCGCTGCTGCTTTCTTCATCTACTGCACTAGATGGGTTAAATGTTATTACTCTTTGCTATATTAAAATTTTTTAGAAGGGATGTTAGTACTGATTTTAAATGGTTCAGTGTAGCTGAGAGTTTTTGCTGTGTAGCCAGTTTTGCAGATTAACTTTTTTCTGCTTCTTCTCATTTCATTTCAGCAAGTGTTCTGCAGTTGAACTCAAATGTTTCTACAATTTTCAGCAGTAACATTCAGCACTAACACTACATTTTTACAGGAAAGGTAAATGTTTTACTTACTTTCTAAGACAGTAAACATATATCTATGTGTAGAGGTTAAATTAGTTAGAAACATGGTAAACTATAATAGAAGACAGCTGAAGCAGTAAAGAGAAAAATATAACAAAGACAAAAGACACAGTAAATTATTGACGAAAATAATCAAACAGTTTCTACAATCAAGAAAAATCAATGCATGAAAATTAGTTTTTAGGACAAACAGACTGAAGATCAGTTTATACCCAGTAGCCATAAGGACTATAAAATGCAACTACTACAATTTATCACTCAATTTTGTTATAATCCATGTCATTTTATTGAATGGTTTATATTATAACAATACAGTTTGTCATTATTTTTGCTACAGAATATGCCAGAAAAAAAACAATGCATCAAAAAAAGTTTCACATCTCTAGGTGTCCAAATGTGAAGATCCAAATGATCACATCTAACAAATACAACAATTTCTCAGCTTTATAGACATGAAATCCCTCCAGTCTTTAATTCTAGTTTTTAACCAAATCAATTTTATAGTGAACCTCAACATAGGACACACATTGAATCAATCAAATTTTATTTGTATAGCACATTTCAGCATGAAGACATTTCAAAGTGCTTTAAATCATTACAAACACAAAAACAGAGTCATGCAACATAGAACCAATAATCAAACTGTCATTCTTGAGAATAGAGAAAAAATGGGTTTAAATTTTTAAAATCAGATTAATCCTCTGATCTTTTGAATTTTCTCTGAAAAGAAACTGGAGAACTTGTTGCAGGCGGATTGAAATTCAGATAGTAACATCATAGGAAGGTGACACTTCTACAGCTTTTCATCTGTATGATGCCTCATATGGCGAGTTAAATGAACTTTTTGATGAAAACTTTTTCCACAGGTCACACATGAAAACGACTTTTCACCAGTGTGAATCCTCATGTGACAAGTTAAATGCTGTTTTCTACTAAAACTTTTTCCACAATTCACACATGTAAACATATTTTCACCAGCGTGAATCATCAGGTGTTGAGTTAAACTAACTTTCTGACGAAAACGTTTTCCACAGTTCACACATGAAAACGGCTTTTCACCTGTGTGAATCATCATGTGCCGAGTTAAATGCTGTTTGTGAATAAAACTTTTACCACAGGTCACACATGAAAACGGCTTCCCAACAGTGTGAATTATCATATGTTGAGTTAAACTAACTTTCTGACAAAAACTTTTTCCACAGTTCCCACATGAAAACGGTTTTTCACCATTGTGATTCATCATGTGCCGAGTTAAATTCTGTTTTAGACTAAAACGTTTTCCACAGGTCACACATGAAAACGGCTTTTCACCAGTGTGAATCATCATGTGTTCAGTTAAAATTTGTTTTCGACTAAAACTTTTTCCACAGTTCACACATGAAAACGTCTTTTCACCAGTGTGAATCCTCATGTGTTGAGTTAAACTAACTTTTTGACAAAAACTTTTTCCACAGTTCACACATGAAAACAGTTTTTCACTGTTGTGAATCTTCATGTGCCGAGTTAAATTCTGTTTTAGACTAAAACTTCTTCCACAGGTCACACATGAAAATGGCTTTTCACCTGTGTGAATCATCATGTGTTCAGTTAAAATTTGATTTAGACAAAAACTTTTTCCACAGGTCACACATGAAAACGGTTTTTCACTGTTGTGAATCTTCATGTGCCGAGTTAAATTCTGTTTTAGACTAAAACTTCTTCCACAGGTCACACATGAAAATGGCTTTTCACCAGTGTGAGTTCTCATGTGAGCATCAAAATCAGATTTTAGAGCAAAACGCTTTTCACAGGTCACACATGAGAAAGATTGGCTTTTTTCCTGATATTGGTTCTCAGTGTGGGATGTTTGCTCATCAACAGGAACCAACATGCAGGTATCAGTCTCCTGTTTTAACTCAATCTGTTCTTCACCCTGACTGCAGTAAACTTCTTTCTCTTCCACTTTTATCTGCTGGTGTTTTAGATCCTCCTGCTCTTCTTTTATCTGATGATCTTCTGGTTCTTCCTGTTCTTGTTTCACCTGCAGAGGTTCTGACTCCTCCTGGTCCAGATTGGATCTCCTCTCCTGCTTCCATACCTCCTCCTTAACATTATGTAGCAGGTAATCTGGATAAGAAAAACAGAAAAAAGAGGAATTGTTAACTTTATTTTTTGAAGTAAAAAACAGACTTTCATCATTTAAGACTGAAATCACCAAATGAACACACTTGAAAATAAAGAGTGCAGACATACAGACAGATAAGTTCACATATTCAGCTGACAGTTGGAAAATTATCAAATAAAAAAAAAGTATTAAGTTTTTCATTGTGACCCGTTTGTCTTCATGTGAAACAGTTAACTGTGTGTTTCCCAGATCTTAAATTATGTTTCCACAGGTGCCTTCTTATCAACTGGAATACTCCCTATCTTAGAACTGCCTGGGTGCAGTCATATTTCGTCTGCTGTCTCCCTTCTCTGTACTCCCTTCTTTTTGCTTGATAATAAAAGACGAGCTGTAACCAAGCGTCTTTAGAATGCTCAGTGAACGGCTTGGAGGAGCAGTTTGCTGAGTCTTCTCCTTTTGCAAAAGCTTGGTCATAAAATTCATATATGTTGTCTGTGGTTCTTTTATGAAGGTTAGAGGAAAATACCCATCAGTAGGCATTATTGTTACTGCTTAAAAGTTGATTTTATTATTTCTAGGTATTTTCTATGTTGGAGCTATTAACTTTTTATTTCTATTACTTTTAACTTTGAGTTATTAAACTTTGAGTTTAATAACTCAAAGTTCTCCTTAACATTATGTTAAGTTATTAAACTTTGAGTTTAATAACTGCTTATTTTATCATTTTGTTTGTTTCTTTACTTTTAAAAGAACAAACACATTCTTGACAGTGAGTCCATTTCTACAAGTATAGGGAGGAGCAGGAGAGGAAACAATGAGAAGTTTGATCTTTGTTATTTGCTTTTCAAACTGGAAAAAATAAACCATAAAAGCAATCTTCAAGTTTTTTTCGACATTGAACTTCTTTTGCCTGCGTATGAAGCATCACCTCAGTGCAGCAGTGGCTGGTTGGTTGGACTTTTATAGGATGTTTGGTTTGACAAACGGTTGCCACTATAATTTATTAGAAATTATTGAATTTCACAGCTACTAACACCACTAATATTGTTTTATGCTGCTTGCTTTACTAAACTTGAGCTGCATTGTTCATATGTCTCCTGTTTTCAAAACTAAGACTCAGTAGTTAAAGGAGGAGAGCCGTAAAAAAGGTCATTGGTTCCATTTTCTCTACATAAATAAGCCATTCTCACAGCTTAGTTGTGATGTTCGCGTACATTTATCTGACATCAAAACATTTATATAGGAGGGGAACAGTTACTAAAATGATCATCATACAGAAAACTTCTGTATTTAGACCTTAACCTTCATCCAAACACTGGTGTTTCCTACCTATCCGGTGTAAGATAATCCGGGGAGTCCGGGAGAAATCCAGCAGTCTGCGCTGATCATCCATCTCTTCCTCCGACTTGACGATAATTTCTTTAAACTCTGTGAAAGTTCATTCTGCTCGTTGAGAAACTTGAGACAAACTCTCGAAAAAATTCAACAAAGCAAACCATGCGCCATCTTGTTCTTTCTCCTATTCTTCTTCTTTGGGATTTTATGACCGTCGGCATTCACATTGTTGCATTACCGCCCCCTTCTGGATAATACGAGCATATCGGGTGAAGTATCTTGCCCAAGGACTCGACAACTGAGACGTATGGTGGGGCGTTCAAACAGGTGTTACGTCAATCCGCGTTTCCCCATCAGATACAGCGTCCATTTCTTCTTCTTCTTTCATTTCTTTTTGATATTTTTTGGCGGTTGGCAAGAAATGTTGAGTGAGCATTACCGCCACCAACTGGTAAGAAGTGTGGACCACATGGCAAAAAAGAAAGAAAAAAAACTATATTCTATTATACAACTTACTCTGCTTAAAAATAATAAATACAGCCTGATATCCTCTGCTTCCCAAGTCCTTCTGCAGTAAATCAATAATGTCAAATTTCATTTTCATATTACCAAGGTTCCTAATTAACTTGTTTCTCTGAATCCAGTAATTCCTACATCTCAAAATAACATGTTATTCTCATCTTCCCCACAGTCACATTTCCCTGTCTGATGTTTCCCTATCAAAAATAACGAGTTTTTCAATCCAGTGTGTCTGATTCTAAGTTGTGAAATAATTATCTCTTCTCTCCTGTTTCTTTTTGTTCTTCTCATTTGTCCAATCCTCTTTTGGATTTTATAAAACCACCTTCAGTCTTTTCTTCTTCACATAACCTTTGCCACCTGTCTTTTGTTTTTCATTTAATTATACCATTTATTCTTTTTATACTAAAACTAACATTAATATCTATCCTTACCTGATTGGTACTTTCCTTAGCCATCCTGTCTGCCATTTCATTCCCTTTAATCCCGTGATGTGCTGGAACCCATATGAAATTTATAGTTAGCCCCATCATGTTGATTCTGTAAAGTGTTTGTTGTATATAGCTGGTCTACTGTCTGATTATTTTGCAAACTGACTAATGAAGAACTAGAATTTGAACAAATGATTGATTTTAATGGTCTTGCCTCTTCCACCCATTGCCAAGTGTTGAAGACTTGCCACAAACAAACACCTGCTAGAGAATTTGAAACTAATGTTAAATCAATTGCTGACTCTGTATTATCCCTAAAATTATTTCTGGTTCCGCTTCCATCATTTAGTATCATCTCATTAGAAATTCCCTCTAGTTTGTCTGTTCTGGACACAAAACGTTTTATTCAGTTCCATGATCTGAAAAACATTTCCTCTGAGGCTCTGTCCTCTGACCTTCACTCTCTGTCTGCTGTTAATCACCTATCAGTAAGCGATTCTGTCGACTATTACAATCAACTTTGTTGACGCGGGTTGACAGCAGCTCACCATGGCTGCATAGTGTCCATCTCTAGGCAACCGTGACAACAGCGGTCCGTAGCGTTCTGGGGGTCCTATTTACATCCCGCCACTAAAATTTAGCTGACAATAATGACCAAATATTTCCTGTGTTTTATTTTGGTCATTATTGTTACACTTAGTCTTCATATGTGTGTGATAGGCGTGTCTATCGGACATTTACAAATCGCGTCCCATATCGGTTCAATACGGGACGCAACATTTAACAGCCAAATACGGGACGATTCCGTATTCTAAGGGACGGGTGGCAACCTTAGCTGTGGCTCTGCAGCACAAACATAAAACCCGCCAGTAAGTAAATACTTAAAGCAAAAGACATGTAAACATTTTATTTACTTTCACTGCTCAATAAGAAGCACAATAACAATAAAGATCTTACTGCAGTTTATTTCATTACTTTGGCTGAATCATGATAAACTGCCTCATTAGCAAAACTGCTACACTGCTTTCATAGACTTAAGCTTTTTTGTCAAAGGTAGCAAACATCTCATTCATATTGAGATTCTTTAACTGTTAGTTAATTAGAAGAGTTTGAAACGTGAGGGAGGGGCTGAGGAGTGGCAGACAGCTCAGTGTGGGAGCCCAGAACAGAAAAGAGAACAGATGGAAAAAAAGAAAGCTGCCTTTATTTCTCACCGTCTTCAACGTAGAGCCTTTAAAACCACAAAATAAAATCTGAATATTTTTCTATAAACCCTGGTGCTTTAAGTGTTATTTATGTTTTCGCATCCACCTGAATAATGTGCAGTTGCGCCACTGCATGGAAAACACTTCTACGAGTTTTCACTTGTGTGAATCCTCATGTGCCGAGTTAAGCCAACTTTTTGACGAAAATGTTTTCCACAGTTCACACATGAAAACGGCTTTTCACCTGTGTGAATCCTCATGTGATAAGTTAACTCCTGTTTTCTACTAAAACGTTTTTCACAGTTCACACATGAAAATGGCTTTTCACCAGTGTGAATCATCATGTGTTCAGTTAAAATTTGTTTTCGACTAAAACATTTTTCACAGTTCACACATGAAAACGGCTTTTCACCAGTGTGAATCATCATGTGCTGAGATAAATTCTGTTTTCGACTAAACCTTTTTCCACAATTCACACACGAAAAAGGCATTTCGCCAGTGTGAATCATCATGTGCTGAGTTAAATTCGTTTTTTGACTAAAACTTTTTCCACAGGTCACACATGAAAATGGCTTTTCCCCAGTGTGAATCATCATGTGTTCAGTTAAAATGTGTTTTCGACTAAAACTTTTTCCACAGGTCACACATGAAAACGGCTTTTCCCCAGTGTGAATCGTCATGTGTTCAGTTAAAATTTGTTTACGACTAAAACTTTTTCCACATGTCACACATGAAAACGGCTTTTCACCTGTGTGAATCATCATGTGTTCAGTTAAATTCGGTTTTTGACTAAAACCTTTTCCGCAGGTCACACATGAAAACGGCTTTTCACCCGTATGAGTTCTCATGTGAGCATCAAAAACAGATTTGTAAGTGAAACGTTTTCCACAGGTCCCACATGAGAAAGGTTTTCTTCTTTCTTGATTTTGGTTCTCAGCTTCAGCAGCTTCCTGGAAGATGACTTGGTTCCTGTTTGGTTCCGATTCAGTGTGGGATGTTTGCTCATCAACAGGAACCACCATGCAGGTATCAGTCTCCTGTTTTAACTCAATCTGTTCTTCACCCTGACTGCAGTAAACTTCTTTCTCTTCCACTTTTATCTGCTCATGTTCTAGATCCTCCTGCTCTTCTTTTATTTGCTGATCTTCTGGTTCTTCCTGTTCTTGTTTCACCTGCAGAGGTTCTAACTCCTCCTGGTCCTGAGTGGATCTCCTCTCCTGNTTTTCCACAGGTCACACATGAAAACGGCTTTTCACCAGTGTGAATCATCATGTGTTCAGTTAAAATTTGTTTTCGACTGAAACTTTTTCCACAATTCACACATGAAAACGTCTTTTCACCAGTGTGAATCCTCATGTGCTGAGTTAAACTAACTTTTTGACGAAAACTTTTTCCACAGTTCACACATGAAAACAGTTTTTCACTGTTGTGAATCTTCATGTGCCGAGTTAAATTCTGTTTTAGACTAAAACTTTTTCCACAGGTCACACATGAAAATGGCTTTTCACCAGTGTGAATCATCATGTGTTCAGTTAAAAATTGATTTAGACGAAAACTTTTTCCACAGGTCACACATGAAAACGGTTTTTCACTGTTGTGAATCTTCATGTGCCGAGTTAAATTCTGTTTTAGACGAAAACTTTTTCCACAGGTCACACATGAAAATGGCTTTTCACCAGTGTGAGTTCTCATGTGAGCATCAAAAACAGATTTTAGAGCAAAACGCTTTTCACAGGTCACACATGAGAAAGATTTGCTTTTTTTCTGATTTTGGTTCTCAGCTTCAGCAGCTTCCTGGAAGATGACTTGGTTCATTTTTGGTTCTGATTCAGTGTGGGATATTTGGTCATCAACAGGAGTCACCATGCAGGTATCAGTCTCCTGTTTCAGCTCAAGCTGTTCTTCACCCTGACTGCAGTAAACTTCTTTCTCTTCCACTTTTATCTGCTGGTGTTCTAGATCCTCCTGCTCTTCTTTTATCTGCTGATCTTCTGATTCTTCTTGTTCTTGTTTCACCTGCAGAGGTTCTGACTCCTCCTGGTCCAGAGTGGATCTCCTCTCCTGCTTCCATAGCTCCTCCTTAACATTATGTAGCAGGTAATCTGGATAAGAAAAACAGAAAAAAGAGGAATTGTTAACTTTATTTTTTGAAGTAAAAAACTGACTTTCATCATTTAAGACAGAAATCACCAAATGAACACACCTGAAAATAAAGAGTGCAGACATACAGACAGATAAGTTCACATATTCAGCTGACATTTGGAAAATTATCAAATAAAAAAAAAAAGTATTACGTTTTTCATTGAAGGTGTTAGAGATTTTTTGGTATTATCATTTTGTTATTACTTTAGTTCATATTCAGTCTAATATTAATCAACAGTAGTTAATCGACATTCAATCTATAGATTATTAAAGTGTTCTCTTCCTTCTGTGTGTATAAACTGACCTGGAGGTCACATCTGCCTGTTTGTCTTCATGTGAAACAGTTAACTGTGTGTTTCCCAGATCTTAAATTATGTTTCCACAGGTGCCTTCTTATCAACTGGAATACTCC
>NW_006800411.1:164901-175296 GCF_000485575.1 Poecilia formosa
TTTTTCTGCTTCTTCTCATTTCATTTCAGCAAGTGTTCTGCAGTTGAACTCAAATGTTTCTACAATTTTCAGCAGTAACATTCAGCACTAACACTACATTTTTACAGGAAAGGTAAATGTTTTACTTACTTTCTAAGACAGTAAACATATATCTATGTGTAGAGGTTAAATTGGTTAGAAACATGGTAAACTGTAATAGAAGACAGCTGAAGCAGTAAAGAGAAAAATATAATGAAGACAAGACACAGTAAATTACTGAAGAAAATAATCAAACAGTTTCTACAATCAAGAAAAATCAATGCATGAAAATTAGTTTTTAGGACAAACACACTGAAGATCAGTTTATACCCAGTAGTCATAAGGACTATAAAATGCAACTACTACAATTTATCACTCAATTTTGTTATAATCCATGTCATTTTATTGAATGGTTTATATTATAACAATACAGTTTGTCATTATTTTTGCTATAGAATATGCCAGAAAAAAACAATGCATCAAAAAAAGTTTCACATCTCTAGGTGTCCAAATGTGAAGATCCAAATGATCACGTCTAACAAATACAACAATTTCTCAGCTTTATAGACATGAAATCCCTCCAGTCTTTAATTCTAGTTTTTAACCAAATCAATTTTATAGTGAACCTCAACATAGGACACACATTGAATCAATCAAATTTTATTTGTATAGCACATTTCAGCATGAAGGCATTTCAAAGTGCTTTACATCATTACAAACACAAAAACAGTCATGCAACATAGAATCAATAATCAAACAGTCATTCTTAAGAATAGAGAAAAAATGGGTTTAAATTTTTAAAATCAGATTAATCCTCTGAGAATTTTCTCTGAAAAGAAACTGGAGAACTTGTTGCAGGCGGATTGAAATTCAGATAGTAACATCATAGGAAGGTGACATTTCTACAGCTTTTCATCTGTGTGATGCCTCATATGGCGAGTTAAATGAATTTTTTGATGAAAACTTTTTCCACAGGTCACACATGAAAACGGCTTTTCACCAGTGTGAATCCTCATGTGACAAGTTAAATGCTGTTTTCTACTAAAACTTTTTCCACAATTCACACATGTAAACATATTTTCACCAGCGTGAATCATCAGGTGTTGAGTTAAACTAACTTTCTGACGAAAACTTTTTCCACAGTTCACACATGAAAACGGCTTTTCACCTGTGTGAATCATCATGTGCCGAGTTAAATGCTGTTTGTGAATAAAACTTTTTCCACAGGTCACACATGAAAACGGCTTCCCAACAGTGTGAATTATCATATGCTGAGTTAAACTAACTTTCTGACAAAAACTTTTTCCACATCTCCCACATGAAAACGATTTTTCACCAATGTGATTCATCATGTGCCGAGTTAAATTCTGTTTTAGACTAAAACGTTTTCCACAGGTCACACATGAAAACGGCTTTTCACCAGTGTGAATCATCATGTGTTCAGTTAAAATTTGTTTTCGACTGAAACTTTTTCCACAATTCACACATGAAAACGTCTTTTCACCAGTGTGAATCCTCATGTGCTGAGTTAAACTAACTTTTTGACGAAAACTTTTTCCACAGTTCACACATGAAAACAGTTTTTCACTGTTGTGAATCTTCATGTGCCGAGTTAAATTCTGTTTTAGACTAAAACTTTTTCCACAGGTCACACATGAAAATGGCTTTTCACCAGTGTGAATCATCATGTGTTCAGTTAAAAATTGATTTAGACGAAAACTTTTTCCACAGGTCACACATGAAAACGGTTTTTCACTGTTGTGAATCTTCATGTGCCGAGTTAAATTCTGTTTTAGACGAAAACTTTTTCCACAGGTCACACATGAAAANACACATGAAAACGGTTTTTCACTGTTGTGAATCTTCATGTGCCGAGTTAAATTCTGTTTTAGACGAAAACTTTTTCCACAGGTCACACATGAAAATGGCTTTTCACCAGTGTGAGTTCTCATGTGAGCATCAAAAACAGATTTTAGAGCAAAACGCTTTTCACAGGTCACACATGAGAAAGATTTGCTTTTTTTCTGATTTTGGTTCTCAGCTTCAGCAGCTTCCTGGAAGATGACTTGGTTCATTTTTGGTTCTGATTCAGTGTGGGATATTTGGTCATCAACAGGAGTCACCATGCAGGTATCAGTCTCCTGTTTCAGCTCAAGCTGTTCTTCACCCTGACTGCAGTAAACTTCTTTCTCTTCCACTTTTATCTGCTGGTGTTCTAGATCCTCCTGCTCTTCTTTTATCTGCTGATCTTCTGATTCTTCTTGTTCTTGTTTCACCTGCAGAGGTTCTGACTCCTCCTGGTCCAGAGTGGATCTCCTCTCCTGCTTCCATAGCTCCTCCTTAACATTATGTAGCAGGTAATCTGGATAAGAAAAACAGAAAAAAGAGGAATTGTTAACTTTATTTTTTGAAGTAAAAAACTGACTTTCATCATTTAAGACAGAAATCACCAAATGAACACACCTGAAAATAAAGAGTGCAGACATACAGACAGATAAGTTCACATATTCAGCTGACATTTGGAAAATTATCAAATAAAAAAAAAAAGTATTACGTTTTTCATTGAAGGTGTTAGAGATTTTTTGGTATTATCATTTTGTTATTACTTTAGTTCATATTCAGTCTAATATTAATCAACAGTAGTTAATCGACATTCAATCTATAGATTATTAAAGTGTTCTCTTCCTTCTGTGTGTATAAACTGACCTGGAGGTCACATCTGCCTGTTTGTCTTCATGTGAAACAGTTAACTGTGTGTTTCCCAGATCTTAAATTATGTTTCCACAGGTGCCTTCTTATCAACTGGAATACTCCCTATCTTAGAAACAGCAGTCGTATTTCGTCTGCTGTCTCCCTTCCCTGTACTCCCTTCTTTTTGCTTGATAATAAAAGACGAGCTGTAACCAAGGGTCTTTAGAATGCTCAGTGAACGGCTTGGAGGAGCAGTTTGCTGAGTCTTCTCCTTTTGCAAAAGCTTGGTCATAAAATTCATATATGTTGTCTGTGGTTCTTTTATGAAGGTTAGAGGAAAATACCCATCAGTAGGCATTATTGTTACTGCTTAAAAGTTGATTTTATTATTTCTAGGTATTTTCTATGTTGGAGCTATTAACTTTTTATTTCTATTACTTTTAACTTTGAGTTATTAAACTTTGAGTTTAATAACTCAAAGTTCTCCTTAACATTATGTTAAGTTATTAAACTTTGAGTTTAATAACTGCTTATTTTATCATTTTGTTTGTTTCTTTACTTTTAAAGGAACAAACACATTCCTAACCCAGATTCTTGACAGTGAGTCCATTTCTACATGTATAGGGAGGAGCAGGAGAGGAAACAATGAGAAGTTTGATCTTTGTTATTTGCTTTTCAAACTGGAAAGAATAAACCATAAAAGCAATCTTAAAGTTTTTTTTCGACATTAAACTTCTTTTACCTGCGTATGAAGCATCACCTCAGTGCAGCGGTGGTTTGTTGATTTGACTTTTATAGGATATTTGGTTTGACAAATATTCGCCAATACAATTTATTTATTAAAAATTATTACATTTTGCAGCTACTTACACCGCAAATATCGTTTTATGCTGCTTGCTTTACTGGCCTTGCGCTGCATTGTTCACATTTCTCCTGTTTACGAAAGTAAAACTCGGTAATTAAAGGACGAGAGCCGTAAAAAAGGTAATTGGTTCCATTTTCTCTATATATAAATAAGCCATTCTCACAGCGTAGTTGTGATGTTCGCGTTCATTTATCAGATATCAAGACATTTATACAGGAGGGGAACAGTTACTAAATGATCCTCATACAGAAAATTTCTACATTTAGACCTTAACCTTCATCCAAACGCTGGTGTTTCCTACCTATTCGGTGTAAAATAATCCGGGGAGTTCGGGAGAAATCCAGCAGTCTGCGCTGATCATCCATCTCTTCCTTCAACTTGACGATGATTCCTTTAAACTCTGTGAAAGTTCATTGTGCTCGTTGAGAAACTTTAGACAAACTCTCGAAAAATGCAGCAAAACAAACTATGCGCCATCTTGTTGTTCTTCCTCCTATTCTTCTTCTTTGGGATTTTATGACCGTCTGCATTCACATTATTGCATTACCGCCCCCTTCTGGATAATACGAGCATATCGAGTGAAATATCTTGCCCAAGGACTCGGCAACTGAGACGGATGGTGGGGCGTTCAAACAGGTGTTACGTCAATCCGCGTTTCCCCATCAGATACGGCGTCCATTTCTTCTTCTTTCATTTCTTTTTGATATTTTTTGGCGGTTGGCAAGAAACGTTAAGTGAGCATTGCCGCCACCAACTGGTAAGAAGTGTGGACCACATGGCAAAAAAAAAAAAAAAAAAAAAAAAACTATATTATACAACTTACTCTGCTTAAAAATAATAAATACAGCCTGATATCCTCTGCTTCCCAAGTCCTTTTGCAGTAAATCAATAATGTCAAATTTAATTTTCGTATTACCAACGTTCCTAATTAACTTGTTTCTCTGAATACAGTAATTCCTACATCTCAAAATAACATGTCTTATTCTCATCTTTCCCACAGTCACATTTCCCTGTCTGATGTTTCCCTATCAAAAATAACGAGTTTTTCAATCCAGTGTGTCTGATTCTAAGTTGTGAAATAATTATCTCTTTTCTCCTGTTTCTTTCTGTTCTTCTCATTTGTCCAATCCTCTTTTGGATTTTATAAAACCACCTTCAGTCTTTTCTTCTTCCCATAACCTTTGCCACCTGTCTTTTGTTTTTTGTTTAATTATACCCTTTATTCTTGTTATACTAAAACTAACATTAATATCTATCCTTACCTGATTGGTACTTTCCTTAGCCATCCTGTCTGCCATTTCATTCCCTTTAATCCCATGATGTGCTGGAACCCATATGAAAAATTTACAGTTTGCCCCATCATGTTGATTCTGTAAAGTGTTTGTTGTATATATCTGGTCTACTGTCTGATTATTTTGCAAACTGACTAATGAAGAACTAGAATTTGAACAAATGATTGATTTTAATGGTCTTGCCTCTTCCACCCATTGCCAAGTGTTGAAGACTTGCCACAAACAAACACCTGCTAGAGAATTTGAAACTAATGTTAAATCAATTGCTGACTCTGTATTATCCCTAAAATTATTTCTGGATCCGCTTCCATCATTTAGTATCATCTCATTAGAAATTCCCTCTAGTTTGTCTGTTCTGGACACAAAACGTTTTATTCAGTTCTGTGATCTGAAAAACATCTTCCCTGAGGCTCTGTCCTCTGACCTTCACTCTCTGTCTGCTGTTAATCACCTATCAGTAAGTGATTCTGTCGACTATTACAATCAATCTCTCCAGGAGCTTTTGGAGCTCCATGCTCCTCTTAAGTTGAGACTGGTGTCTTTCTCCCGTTCAGCCCCTTGGTATACTAGTGAGCTGTGGAATATGAAAACTGCTGGTCGTGCCATCGAGAGACGTGTAAGATCAACCAATCTCTCTGTTCATAAACAGGCCTACAGGGAAGATCAGAAAGCGTATACCTTTTCCCTCAGGAAAGCACGGTCTATATAGTCCGGGAAACTCTAAACAGCTTTTTTCTACATCACCTCCTTAATCCCCACAAACAAATGTATGCTGAAGATATGACTCAAAAATGCAATTTGTTTCCGTCATTTTTCAAAAACAAAGTAAATTCGATCAGATCTGTTTCTTGCTATCTCTGATTCCCGACTGGCCTCTACTTCTGTGCCTTTTGGGTTGAACTGCTTTGATGACATTGCTCAAAGCGAGGTAGAGACTTTCCTTAAGGGAATGAAACCCTCTTTCTGTGCACTTGATCCTTTTCCCTCCTCACTTATAAAATCAAATTGCGCTGCGATAAGCACATTAATTACTCAAATTATAAATAAATCACTGTGGTGTACTGCAGGGGTCAGTTCTAGGGTCTATGCTTTTTTCTCTTTACATACTGCCTTTAGGTAAAATGATTAATCGGTATAACATTTCATTTCACTTTTATGCGGATGATTTACAACTTAACATTAGAACGGGATCATCTTCTACTTCACCTTCACTTGCTGCGCTAACGTCCTGCCTGGAGGAGATTAAGTCTTGGATGAACCATAACTTTCTTCAGTTGAACTGTTCCAAAACCGAGGCCATACTGATCGGAACGCTTCATCAGGTTCAATCCTCGACTCTGACGAGTATTTCATTCTCTGAACAAGACATTCCCATTTCCTCCATTGTTACAAACATTGGAGTTCGAATGGACTCTCATCTCACATTTGAAAATCACATTAAGCACCTGTTTAAAACCTGTTTTTTTCATCTTCACAATATTTCCAAAATTCGTTCATTTCTCTCCCGTTCTGATGCTGAGACCCTCATCCACGCCTTTGTCTCCTCCAGGCTCGACTACTGTAACTCGCTGTTTATTGGAGTCCACAGAAAACACCTTCAATACATTCAAAACAGTGCTGCCAGGATCCTAGTGAGAGCTCGTAAATTTGATCACATCACACCTACTCTTTACGAGCTTCACTGGCTTCCTGTAACTTATAGGTTCCAGTATAAAATTGCACTTATCACCCATCACTGTCTATATGGAACCTCACCGGATTACTTGAAGGACCTCCTTATTTCACATTCAACTTCTAGATCCTTACGATCCCAAACCTGTAATCTTCTCCACCTTCCTCGATCAAGACTAAGGACTACGGGTGATCGGGCATTTGCTGTGGCTGCTCCTCATCTATGGAACTCTCTTCCGGACTATCTGAGAGCCCCGCAATTATTGTCTGATTTTAAAACCGGTTTGAAAACTTTTCCTTTTAGACAAGCCTACTCCACTTTTAAATGACTGTCTTGTTTTGTTTGTTGATTTTGTTTTTAACTGCACTGTGAAACACTTTGAGATTTTTATTAATGAAAAGTGCATTATAAATTAAATTTATTATTATTCCATCATTTAGACACACCAAATCTTTAACATCCATTATTTCTTATATCCCCATTTTGATCATTACGATGACTCCGTAATTAGCTTTATTTACCCTCTAAAAAAGCTCAAGTTTCTCCATTAAATCTATTGAAAGGATTTTACATGGATTATAGAAGTTGATTATTTTAAATCGCCCATTTACTGTTCAGATTTCAATAATAATATATTCTAACTCTCTTCCTTTAGCCAATAGTCTAAACTGAATTCCCTGTTTTATGAATGTTATACACCCTCCTCCAGATCCTCCCTCTCTATCTCTTCTAACACTTTCATATCCTTTTATAATAAAATCAAGATTTGGTTTAAGCCAACTTTCCTGAATGCATATAATATCTAGATTGTCTTTAAAATCTTAGGGTGCGTTCACATTGCAGCCTGAATTATTCAATTCCGATTTTTTTTTTTTTTTTTTTTTTTTTTTTTTTTTTTTTTTTTTTTTTTTTTTGACATAATGAGACCTGTATCTGATCTTTTCATGACAGTTTGAACAGTACCCATATCCTATATGTATCCGATTCAAATGCGACCTGACGTCCAGGTCGCATTCATCCGAACTGAACGTCACTGATTCTCAACAAATCTCACTATTCTGCATCCTGATACGCACAAGCGGGAAGAAAAACAACAGCCATGACGAACTATATGAGGAGGAAATTGTTAATATGCTGCTCCTGTCGGACAACAACTTCACATATGCAAGCTAAGCTCTGCCGTTAGCCTCCATGTTTACTTCCGCAAACACTGAGCGCTTCTTCTTTTTATGGCGGTTGGCAGAACACTGAGAACGCTGACGCTACTGCGCCCTCTACTGCGCATGCAGGACACTTTCAGGTCATTTGCCTGTTCACACTGCAAAACACATACAGGTCGCATTCTTGGCAGTGTGAACAGCCCCGGCAAAAAAATCAAAATTGACAAAAAAATCGGAATTGGGTCATTTCAGGCTGCAGTGTGAACGCACCATAATAAATCCTTTAAACTCGTGTCCATTTGCAATAAGGCTTCTAGCGTTCCTTTGTAAGATGATCAGTTTTTGTCTTTCTGCCTTTCCTTCTGCCCCGAACCTCTTGTGGGCTCCCAAGATATGTCCTTAATACCAAAAAACCTCTCTGCCCCTTTCACAATTATTTTGATTTTTTTCTGTTTTGTGCTTTACTTGATCTGTACAATTAATTACATTTGCAATGAACAACAGAATCTTTTCAATTGTTAACACAGTTTCAGTTCCAGTCTGCCTTTGTTCTGGTGTTAGATTCAGCTGAACTTTCCTTATCACTTATATTAGTGACTTTAATCCCTGTTGGCCCCCCTAGATGCAATAATACATTAAATGATCACTGAATTAATAAAAGATGTCAACATTTCTTAATAAAACAAACAGAAAGCTACTTTTCTAAAGTAGGAAATATTTATGTATTTACTGTTAATCTCTTAGTATGATTTGTTCTTTAAGTGGCCATTTGTATAATTTTGGCTGATACGACTATACATTAAATAAGCAAACAATTGATTATTTAATAATCAAACCATAACAGTCTACTAAAACCACAATAAAAAACTTAATCATGGCTAAATGTTCTGTGCGTTAACAGCCTCAGGAGATGATTGAGGGACGAAGAGACTCTGGTCCTTTGCGTTCTGACGGGTCTTCAGTGTTCCTCTCCTGATCCATTCTGTCTGACATCATGCAGCACTGCACACCACGCCAGGACAAACACGTTTGTTTTAATCGACTGTGTTCATCCTCACTAACATGTTCAGCCTGGGATTGGAGTCTTCCCTCTCAAGTCTGTATCTTTACGAGAGGTTTTCCTTCTAACGACATGATGGTATCGGGTTGAGGATGTTTTAAAAAGACGCGGGTTGACAGCAGCTCACCGTGGCTGCATAGTGTCCATCTCTAGGCAACCGTGACAACAATGGTCCGTAGCGTTCTGGGGGTCCTATTTACATCCCGCCACTAAAATTTAGCTGACAATAATGACCAAATATTTCCTGTGTTTTATTTTGGTCATTATTGTTACACTTAGTCTTCATATGTGTGTGATAGGCGTGTCTATCGGACATTTATAGAAATACGGAACAAATCGCGTCCCATATTGGTTCAATACGGAACGCAACATTTAACAGCCAAATACGGGACGATTCCGTATTCTAAGGGACGGGTGGCAACCTTAGCTGTGGCTCTGCAGCACAAACATAAAACCCGCCAGTAAGTAAATACTTAAAGCAAAAGACATGTAAACATTTTATTTACTTTCACTGCTCAATAAGAAGCACAATAACAATAAAGATCTTACTGCAGTTTATTTCATTACTTTGGCTGAATCATGATAAACTGCCTCATTAGCAAAACTGTTACGCTGCTTTCATAGACTTAAGCTTTTTTGTTAAAGGTAGCAAACATCTCATTCATATTGAGATTCTTTAACTGTTAGAAGAGTTTGAAACGCGAGGGAGGGGCTGAGGAGTGGCAGACAGCTCAGTGCGTCTCTTTAAACAACATTTTACGTTACGTTTCAAGGGAACTTCGCTGATACACCCTCCCCCCAAATGGGTCCTAAGAAATTCTCCTGTTTATGGTCCCCCCCAATAAAGAGATGGGATTTATGCCCTTTGACATAGGGCTGTAGTGATACAGTAATCTTATGATACGATACACGATATTCTGTCCACGATACGATACATATTGCGACATTCATCAGACGATACAATTCAATACACTTTTGCGATTTTCTGAAAGATTTTAGAGGGACAGAGTGATTTTGGTGATATTTTTGACTGTTATAGAGTTGGATTGAATTAATTTAACTGAAAACTGATTAAAAGCACCAACTACACAATACCTGGCTCTGGTTGGACATGGACACAGACTTAAAGTCGACAGCTGGACAAAAAGAATCAAAGAAGTGGTGAGAAAACATGTTTCTTTTAATTGAAACAGTACAAACTGTAGCTTACATGGATTTATAAAGTAAATAAAGTGCACCAAGTACCCTGCTCTGAATAGTTTGATACCTTTTTAACCTCAACACTTAACATCTGAAGGAATCACTCTAAGCCTGATGACCTAATCACTCTCCCGGCGAAGCAAGCAGTGAGTGAGCAAGGTGACAGTTGGATGTTACGATACTTGCGGATGAATATCGATTTTTTTCTAGGAAAGAAAATATCGATATATATCGCGATATCGATATTATCCTACAGCCCTACTTTGACACACATGGAAAACACTTCTACGGGTTTTCACTTGTGTGAATCCTCATGTGCCGAGTTAAACTAACTTTTTGACAAAAATGTTTTCCACAGTTCACACATGAAAACGGCTTTTCACCTGTGTGAATCCTCATGTGATAAGTTAACTCCTGTTTTCTACTAAAACGTTTTT
>NW_006800411.1:175306-180366 GCF_000485575.1 Poecilia formosa
GGTCCGTAGCGTTCTGGGGGTCCTATTTACATCCCGCCACTAAAATTTAGCTGACAATAATGACCAAATATTTCCTGTGTTTTATTTTGGTCATTATTGTTACACTTAGTCTTCATATGTGTGTGATAGGCGTGTCTATCGGACATTTATAGAAATACGGAACAAATCGCGTCCCATATTGGTTCAATACGGAACGCAACATTTAACAGCCAAATACGGGACGATTCCGTATTCTAAGGGACGGGTGGCAACCTTAGCTGTGGCTCTGCAGCACAAACATAAAACCCGCCAGTAAGTAAATACTTAAAGCAAAAGACATGTAAACATTTTATTTACTTTCACTGCTCAATAAGAAGCACAATAACAATAAAGATCTTACTGCAGTTTATTTCATTACTTTGGCTGAATCATGATAAACTGCCTCATTAGCAAAACTGCTACACTGCTTTCATAGACTTAAGCTTTTTTGTCAAAGGTAGCAAACATCTCATTCATATTGAGATTCTTTAACTGTTAGTTAATTAGAAGAGTTTGAAACGTGAGGGAGGGGCTGAGGAGTGGCAGACAGCTCAGTGTGGGAGCCCAGAACAGAAAAGAGAACAGATGGAAAAAAAGAAAGCTGCCTTTATTTCTCACCGTCTTCAACGTAGAGCCTTTAAAACCACAAAATAAAATCTGAATATTTTTCTATAAACCCTGGTGCTTTAAGTGTTATTTATGTTTTCGCATCCACCTGAATAATGTGCAGTTGCGCCACTGCATGGAAAACACTTCTACGAGTTTTCACTTGTGTGAATCCTCATGTGCCGAGTTAAGCCAACTTTTTGACGAAAATGTTTTCCACAGTTCACACATGAAAACGGCTTTTCACCTGTGTGAATCCTCATGTGATAAGTTAACTCCTGTTTTCTACTAAAACGTTTTTCACAGTTCACACATGAAAATGGCTTTTCACCAGTGTGAATCATCATGTGTTCAGTTAAAATTTGTTTTCGACTAAAACATTTTTCACAGTTCACACATGAAAACGGCTTTTCACCAGTGTGAATCATCATGTGCTGAGATAAATTCTGTTTTCGACTAAACCTTTTTCCACAATTCACACACGAAAAAGGCATTTCACCAGTGTGAATCATCATGTGCTGAGTTAAATTCGTTTTTTGACTAAAACTTTTTCCACAGGTCACACATGAAAATGGCTTTTCACCAGTGTGAATCATCACGTGTTCAGTTAAAATGTGTTTTCGACTAAAACTTTTTCCACAGGTCACACATGAAAACGGCTTTTCACCAGTGTGAATCATCATGTGTTCAGTTAAAATTTGTTTACGACTAAAACTTTTTCCACAGGTCACACATGAAAACGGCTTTTCACCTGTGTGAATCATCATGTGTTCAGTTAAATTCGGTTTTTGACTAAAACCTTTTCCACAGGTCACACATGAAAACGGCTTTTCACCCGTATGAGTTCTCATGTGAGCATCAAAAACAGATTTGTAAGTGAAACGTTTTCCACAGGTCACACATGAGAAAGGTTTTCTTCTTTCCTGATTTTGGTTCTCAGCTTCAGCAGCTTCCTGGAAGATGACTTGGTTCCTGTTTGGTTCCGATTCAGTGTGGGATGTTTGCTCATCAACAGGAACCAACATGAAGGTATCAGTCTCCTGTTTTAACTCAACCCGTTCTTCACCCTGACTGCAGTAAACTTCTTTCTCTTCCACTTTTATCTGCTCATGTTCTAGATCCTCCTGCTCTTCTTTTATCTGCTGATCTTCTGATTCTTCCTGTTCTTGTTTCACCTGCAGAGGTTCTAACTCCTCCTGGTCCAGAGTGGATCTCCTCTCCTGCTTACATAACTTCTCCTTATAAATACTATGTTGCAGGCAATCTGGACAAGGACACAGAAAAAAGAGGAATTGTTAACTTTATTAAAATAAATGAGAAGACATTCGTTGTTTATTACAGAAATCCCAAAATGATCAGATTTTTAAAAAATCACTTTTCTTTTAAATGAAATTATTCATTTAATAACAGACGCCCAAACAAATTCAGGCATTATTGTTAACTGAAGTACATTTTATTATTCTTTGAGTATTTCTAATGTTGAAGGTATTCTTTATTTTTAATGCTTATTCACTATTTTGGTGGTTGATTTACAGAGTGTTGTTTTATGTTAACAATTGTTTATTTTATTTATTGCTATTTACTTCTCTAAGTTAGACAGGAAGAACTGTGGGTACATTTTCTATAAATATAGGGACAGGTGTAGGACCAGCATGCACTGGGTTGGCAGAACAGGAAGTAAAAACAATGACAAGTTTAGTCTTTATCTCTCCCCCCCCCGACACAGAAAATAATTTGCGGTATTCTGATTAATTAATATAATTATATTAGTTGTATTACCTCCTCCACGCCACTAGAGGCAGTACCAACCCCGAAAAGAATCCATGCTGAGAGTGGAGCTCCTTCCCGCAGCTCTGATTGGCTAAGCAATGTAACGTGATCCTCTGGAGCAAGCCATGGCAAAAGGGGGCGTCATCAAGACTTTACACAGTGTAAAGTCTTGATGACTTTACACTGCGGCAGAGGCTCCGCCGAACCCCTGAGACTGACTCATCGAACCCCTGGGGTTCGATCGAACCCAGGTTAAGAACCACTGCTTTAGAGTCACCGAGGTCTGTCGCGTCGCTGCTAAAGCTTTAGCTCGTATCTGAGCTTGAGTTTGCAGTTGCATCGCTTCATCTGGCACCAAAAAACGAAACGGGGATCTGTTCCACGGTGGAGCCTCAACCCGCTCAAGATCTAAAATGTACTACTTTTTACTACCTTTAGTTACTGGCCTGCATTTTTACTACTGGCCTTAATTTGAGCTCATTTAATTTATTACCCTTTGTTACCTTTTATCGCAGCACGGAAACCCTGATTTTGTCAGTATAGGGATTGGTACAGGACCAGCATGCACTGGGTTGGGCCTGTGGGTTTTGACCAGAGCAGGAGAGGAAACAATGAAAACTAGTGATGGTGAGATGAAGCTTCATGCATCCAATCATTGGACTCCTGAGCCGATGCACTGCGGTGCTTCACATGCTCTACTGGGACATCAAGGGGACAATATATGTAAAATGGGCAAAACAACATGAAGCCTTACAATGAATAAACAAGTAAAANGATCTTTTCATGACAGTTTGAACAGTACCCATATCCTATATGTATCCGATTCAAATGCGACCTGACGTCCAGGTCGCATTCATCCGAACTGAACGTCACTGATTCTCAACAAATCTCACTATTCTGCATCCTGATACGCACAAGCGGGAAGAAAAACAACAGCCATGACGAACTATATGAGGAGGAAATTGTTAATATGCTGCTCCTGTCGGACAACAACTTCACATATGCAAGCTAAGCTCTGCCGTTAGCCTCCATGTTTACTTCCGCAAACACTGAGCGCTTCTTCTTTTTATGGCGGTTGGCAGAACACTGAGAACGCTGACGCTACTGCGCCCTCTACTGCGCATGCAGGACACTTTCAGGTCATTTGCCTGTTCACACTGCAAAACACATACAGGTCGCATTCTTGGCAGTGTGAACAGCCCCGGCAAAAAAATCAAAATTGACAAAAAAATCGGAATTGGGTCATTTCAGGCTGCAGTGTGAACGCACCATAATAAATCCTTTAAACTCGTGTCCATTTGCAATAAGGCTTCTAGCGTTCCTTTGTAAGATGATCAGTTTTTGTCTTTCTGCCTTTCCTTCTGCCCCGAACCTCTTGTGGGCTCCCAAGATATGTCCTTAATACCAAAAAACCTCTCTGCCCCTTTCACAATTATTTTGATTTTTTTCTGTTTTGTGCTTTACTTGATCTGTACAATTAATTACATTTGCAATGAACAACAGAATCTTTTCAATTGTTAACACAGTTTCAGTTCCAGTCTGCCTTTGTTCTGGTGTTAGATTCAGCTGAACTTTCCTTATCACTTATATTAGTGACTTTAATCCCTGTTGGCCCCCCTAGATGCAATAATACATTAAATGATCACTGAATTAATAAAAGATGTCAACATTTCTTAATAAAACAAACAGAAAGCTACTTTTCTAAAGTAGGAAATATTTATGTATTTACTGTTAATCTCTTAGTATGATTTGTTCTTTAAGTGGCCATTTGTATAATTTTGGCTGATACGACTATACATTAAATAAGCAAACAATTGATTATTTAATAATCAAACCATAACAGTCTACTAAAACCACAATAAAAAACTTAATCATGGCTAAATGTTCTGTGCGTTAACAGCCTCAGGAGATGATTGAGGGACGAAGAGACTCTGGTCCTTTGCGTTCTGACGGGTCTTCAGTGTTCCTCTCCTGATCCATTCTGTCTGACATCATGCAGCACTGCACACCACGCCAGGACAAACACGTTTGTTTTAATCGACTGTGTTCATCCTCACTAACATGTTCAGCCTGGGATTGGAGTCTTCCCTCTCAAGTCTGTATCTTTACGAGAGGTTTTCCTTCTAACGACATGATGGTATCGGGTTGAGGATGTTTTAAAAAGACGCGGGTTGACAGCAGCTCACCGTGGCTGCATAGTGTCCATCTCTAGGCAACCGTGACAACAATGGTCCGTAGCGTTCTGGGGGTCCTATTTACATCCCGCCACTAAAATTTAGCTGACAATAATGACCAAATATTTCCTGTGTTTTATTTTGGTCATTATTGTTACACTTAGTCTTCATATGTGTGTGATAGGCGTGTCTATCGGACATTTATAGAAATACGGAACAAATCGCGTCCCATATTGGTTCAATACGGAACGCAACATTTAACAGCCAAATACGGGACGATTCCGTATTCTAAGGGACGGGTGGCAACCTTAGCTGTGGCTCTGCAGCACAAACATAAAACCCGCCAGTAAGTAAATACTTAAAGCAAAAGACATGTAAACATTTTATTTACTTTCACTGCTCAATAAGAAGCACAATAACAATAAAGATCTTACTGCAGTTTATTTCATTACTTTGGCTGAATCATGATAAACTGCCTCATTAGCAAAACTG
>NW_006800411.1:182547-185645 GCF_000485575.1 Poecilia formosa
GGACACAGAAAAAAGAGGAATTGTTAACTTTATTAAAATAAATGAGAGAAGACATTCGTTGTTTATTACAGAAATCCCAAAATGATCAGTTTATTTTATTATTTATTCTATTTACTTCTCTAAGTTAGACAGGAAGAACTGTGGGTCCATTTTCTATAAATATAGGGACAGGTGTAGGACCAGCATGCACTGGGTTGGGCCTGTGGTTTTTCACCAGAGCAGAACAGGAAGTAAAAACAATGACAAGTTGCGCTGCATTGTTCATATTTCTGCTGTTTTCAAAAGTAAATAAAAGTACATAAATAAGCCATTCTAACAGCGTGATTTGATGTCTGCGCGTTCATTTAACTGTTAACAAAACATTTATACGGGAAAAGAACATTTACTAAATTATCCTCATACAGAAAGCTCCACACATTTAGACATTAACCTTCATCCAAACGCTGGTGTTTCCTACCTATCCGGTGTAAGATTATCCTGGGAAAATCCAGCAGTCTGCGCTGATCATCCATCTCTTCCTCCGACTTTGACGATGATTCCTTTAAACTCTGTGAAAGTTTCTTCAGCAGGATTAACCGCTCGTTGAGAAACTCGTTTAAACTGGACTGAAGATGTTTTTAGAGAAACACTGAAACGTTCAACAAAACAGACCGCGTGCTGTCTTCTTCTTCGAGATTTTATGACCGTCGGCATTCATTTCAATGCATTACCGCCACCTTGTGGATCATACGATCATCACGTCTAAAGATTTCTCAGACAGTCACTTTTGTTTGAAAAACGTAAAATCTTTTCTTCTAAATAAAACAAATACAATATCAGTATTCCAGTTTTCCACAAATCCAAAGTTAATATTGTCCTCTGACTCGTATCTCCTACATCCCGCAACATGTTTCACAGTTTCTTCACTTCGCCAGAAAAGAACCTTTCCAATTGTATCCGTATATCAATGAGCGCTGCTGCTTTGTGGCTTATTGAGAGCCGATCAGCACCGGCTTGTACACTTAATTGTGCGGTGCTGGTGGTCGAGTGTAAAGGACTTTAACGGTTTTATCTATTTTAATTTTCTACCGGTATTTTAATAATAGTTTGTATTTATTTCTTTTTTTAGCTCTGAGGATTGAAGGTGGTGCATTTGGCCCAGATGGTGCCCCCCCCCCACCCCTCCTTTTATTGTGGCTGTCCGTGATCAACATAAATCGATAGAGGGAAAGCCAATGTGTGTGACGTCACGGGTGTTTGCGGCGATTTCTGTGCTCGGGATCCTCCAATCCAGGACCTGTCAGCACCTACCGCCAAGCCTCGGCAACCGAGTTTAGTTTTTCTAACTCCTTCTTCTCCACAGAGAGGTATTATTGAATTTTACCGTTTTTATTTCAATACATTACTTTAACTTTGAAACAGTGTCTATTGCAAAAGCGTACCTGCCCTAAATCAATTCCTGGGTGGAAGTCCCAGGTGGCGTTGTTGGCAACAAACAAAATAATTGTGTATTTTTACTATCGACTGCCTCACTAATATTTATTTAGCTAATGTTAGCTTATCCACTCTTACAACTGCGCTAGATGGATTAAATGCCATTACTCTCTTTAATACTGAAATTAACATAAGGTGGTCATCAACATATGGCCACCTTATACTTTACCTTTGCAAGCATTACCATGCAATATTTAAAATTTTCTGCAGTGATGTTAGCACTCATTTTAAATTATTCAGCTTAGCTGAGAGTTTTTGCTATGTAGCCAGATTTACAGATTGTTTCACTTTTTTCTGCTTCTTCTCATTTCCTTTCAGCAAGTGTTCTGCAGCTGAACTCAAATGTCTCTGCAATTTTCAGCAGTAACATTCAGCACTAACACTCCCGTCATGACAGAAATTATGCTTTAACCCTCAGATATGAACAAATGTAACTTTATATCAACATTAAATTTTTTTATAGCTTTCTTTTTATTTGTCTAAAAGAAGAACATTTAGATTTATGCACATAATTGCTTGACTGGAGAACCTGGCTGTCCTGTGGGACATTGTTGCTGGTACGGGTNTGGCTTGTTACTCGCTATGTGGACAACGATTTATTACTAAGAAATAACAACTATAACTGCTCAGGTTCAGGTGAGTTCTCTGTTTTACGTGCTTCATAAAAATCCTCCTGGACTACTCAACACACCACTAATGAAAAATTTGGTTTTCATATTTGCTTGTAATATGTGAAAAATAAACTATAAGAGCAATCTTCAAGTTTTTTGGACATTGAACATTTTTATATACGTACGAAGCATCACCTCAGTGCAGCAGTGGCTTGGACTTTTATAGGATATCTGGTTTGACAAACAGTCGCTACTATAATTTATTGATTACAAATTATTACATTTTACAGCTAATAACACCGCTATTATTGTTTTATGCTGCTTGCTTTACTAATTTTGCGCTGCATTGTTCATATTGCTGCTGTTTTCAAAAGTAAATAAAAGTACATAAATAAGCCATTCTAACAGCGTGATTTGATGTCTGCGCGTTCATTGAACTGTTAACAAAACATTTATACGGGAAAAGAACATTTACTAAATGATCCTCATACAGAAAGGACATTAACCTTCATCCAAACACTGGTGTTTCCTACCTATCCGGTGTAAAATTATCCGGGGAGTCCAGGAGAAATCCAGCAGTCTGCGCTGATCATCCATCTCTTCCTCCGACTTGACGATGATTTCTTTAAACTCTGTAAAAGTTTCTTCAGCAGGATTAACTGCTCGTTGATAAACTCGTTTAAACTGGACTGAAGATGTTTTCAGAGACACTCAAACATTCAACAAAACAGAGCGAGTGCTGTCTTCTTCTTCTTCTTCTTCTTCTTCTTCTTCTTCTTCTTCTTCGAGATTTTATGACCGTCGCCATTCATTTCATTGCATTACCGCCACCTTGTGGATCATACGATCATCACGTCTAAAGATTTCTCAGAGAGTCACTTTTCTTTGAAAAACGTAAAATCTTTTCTTCTAAATAAAGCAAATACAATATCAGTATTCCAGTTTTCCACAAATCCAAAGTTAATATTGTCCTCTGACTCGTATCTCCTACATCCCGCAACATGTTTCACAGTT
>NW_006800411.1:185991-190913 GCF_000485575.1 Poecilia formosa
TTTGGGCGTCGGGTCTAGGTTTTGGGCGTCTGGGGTCTGTGGCCCTCATCTGTGGTGGAACTCTGGGTATCAGGTTCAAACAACCTAAAATATTCAAACACCTCATAAACAGGAGAAAGATAAGAGTTTTAGGTTTACTTGCAAGGAGAACAGACAGAAGCGTGCTTCAATTACAGTCTATCTGTTCTGAAGCACTTTCTTTTTATTTCCTTAGGGCAGACCCTAGTTACAGAGCTTATTTGGTTATCTTGAGTTAATTACATAGCGTTGCTATTTCTTCTGTTGTCTTGAATCTCAGGTGGGTTGCACCTATAGGCTGACGTAGTGCAGAGTCAAACTTAAAATCTGAAGGGTAAATTGAAAATTTTGCTCCTTGGTCCATAATGTGTATCTTTTTAAAAGCTTCTATCCTCATAGTTGAGAATATCACTTTAGTCAAACTCTGTCAGATAAAAACATGAAACTGCTTCTGGTGCCTCTACAGTTCATACACAATCAGTTCTGAGCAGATTAACGTTTCCTTTTATATGTTTCTTCTATCCATTTGGTGTCTGACACCTACCGTAAAGTCCTGTTACAATACAAGACTTGGTGTGAAAAACTTTTGCAAGTTTTCACAATTTGGTGCTTTTTATTGGGGTTAATGAACACAAAACAACACGTTTTAGTGAAGTGAAAGTTTTTTGGTTAATTCTTTAATCCAATAATATTCTGAAAAAGCAAAGGGGATCTATTACACCAGAGATAACCTTAAAGGAGTATGTTAGTTATAAAAATCATGTTTGCTATGTGAACATCTGTTTAAGGCTGAAGACACTTTTATGCAGGAAAGGTATTAATCTTGTAATGTAGAATTCTCTATTCTGTCCAAAACAAATTTGTCTTAAGGAAATTTGCAGCACTTTTTATTCACATTTTTATTATCTCTAGTTACTTAAAATGGCCTTTGTGTGCCATTACTCACAGAAATAAACCCATCAGTTCAGACATAAGGAAACCAGTATGATAGTCAAGTTCTTTCTGGTTCATGTCTTGTAAACCCCCCCCCCCCAACACAAACATTTGTACAGATCAGCATAAACAGTTTTAAATAAAANCACAAACATTTGTACAGATCAGCATAAACAGTTTTAAATAAAACTCAGTATCTTCATCACAAAATGGTATTGATGTTGCTTGTGTCCCATACTGCTAGAGGTGCAGACTGTCCTTCCCCTGCAGCTCTTAAATGAAACATGAGGATCCTGCTGCCACTGGGAAAAGGGCGTTCCTCCACTGGGACCAGTTACTATCAATCTATGACTGTCTGGTAGCTTATCTTTAAACAGCTATTGGTGCATCAAATAACTGCTCACACTAAGAGACAAAGTATCTAATTAATCTTGTACTTCTTGAATTATAATGAACCAACACATATTCAAATTAATGTATGTCTTACATTCTAACCAGGTCTGTGAGTTAATATAGAAAACTACAGATTAGATTACTTTTAATGAATTCATGCTGGCATGTTTAAGAAAAATATTCTACTAATCAGATTATGTTGATTGAACCATTAATCTAAATTTAACCTTAATGTAGGCCCGTTCAAAACAATGTTGATTTTGTCTAATATTTAAACATGCGGTCAAAGTCAACACCAGCATTAAAACTAGGATAACTAAGCCAATATTCCAATAGTCCCCCGAAAAACAACAAAGACCTGGACATTATCATCAATCAATAAAATCCTCCCAGGCCGAACTTGAAAACTGGACGTTATGCGGCTAACGCTTAGCTTTCGTCAACAACTCAGGCGGAAGTGAGAGCTCTGTACGATGCAAGTTATAACCCGGCTGGAACACTGAGAGCTAAATAAAATATAACTTAGTGAAGCTTTGAGGAAGATACATTTTCCTTAAGGAATTTTAATAATCAAGGTACTCAAATAACTCGAATTGTTTCAGCTCTATTCTTATCACCAAATCAATTTTATAGTGAAACTCATCATAGGACACACATTGAAAACACTTCTACGACTTTTCACCAGTGTGATGCCTCATGTGCTGAGTTAAACTAACTTTGTGACGAAAACGTTTTCCACAGCTCACACATAAAAACGGCTTTTCACCAGTGTGAATCATCAGGTGTTCAGTTAAAATTCGTTTTAGACTAAAACATTTTCCACAGGTTACACATAAAAACGGCTTTTCACCAGTGTGAATCATCATGTGACCAGATAAAACCCGTTTTCGACTAAAACATTTTCCACAGGTCCCACATGAAAATGGCTTTTCACTGCTGTGAATACTCATGTGCTGAGTTAAACCTTGTTTTTGATTAAAACTTTTTCCACAGTTTACACATGAAAACAGCTTTTCACTGGTGTGAATCATCATATGTTCAGTTAAATTCCGTTTTCGACTAAAACTTTTTCCACAGGACGCACATGAAAACGGCTTTTCACCAGTGTGAATTATCATGTGATCAATTAAACTGTGTTTTTGATTAAAACTTTTTCCACAGTTCCCACATGAAAACGGCTTTTCCCCTGTGTGAATCATCATGTGCTGAATTAAATTATGTTTTCTGCTAAAACTTTTTCCACAAGTCACACATGAGAACTGTTTTCTTCTTTTCTGATTTTGGTTCTCAGCGTTAGCAGCTTCCTGGAAGATGACTTGGTTCCTGCTTGTTTCCGATTCAGTGTGAGATGTTTGTTCATAAACAGGAACCACCATGCAGGTATCAGTCTCCTGTTTTAACTCAATCTGTTTTTCATCCTGACTGCAGTAAACTTCTTTCTCTTCCACTTTTATCTGATGGTATTTTAGATCGTCCTGTTCTTCTTTTATATGCTGATGTTTTAGATCCTCCTGCTCTTCTTTTATCTGATGATCTTCTGGTTCTTCCTTTTCTTGTTTCACCTGCAGAGGTTCTAACTCCTCCTGGTCCAGAGTGGATCTCCTCTCCTGCTTATAAATGTTACACTGCAGGAAATCTGGAGAAGAAAGAAAACAGTGGAAAAGAGCAGTTGTTAAGTTTTTTGAAGTAAATATGAGAAATTGTTTGTTTTAAAAATAAAAAAACGAACAAAAAAACTACTTAAAAATTCCAGAGCGTAGACCGAGAGACAGATCAGTTGACAAATCCAGCTGACAATTGGAGGATTCTCAAATGAACGGATATTAAAAAAATACTTTATTTATTACAAAACCAATTGTAGTAGGGATTATTGTTAATATTTAACAGTAAATTGTATTATTTCAAGATATTTATTTTTATTACATTGAATTATAGTAAAATTTTATTTTAGTCCACTTTATATTTTGGGGGTTTACTTAAAGAGTTTATTTGTAGGTTAATAGTTGTTTAGTTTTTGTTCCTTCATTTACTTTTCTAAGTTAGACAGGAAGAACTGTGGGTCCATTTTCTGTAAGTACTGGTATCGGACCAGCATGCACTGGGTTGGGCCTGTGGGCATAGGTGTAAATCCCGGGGGGGTCAGGAGGGTCCGGACCCCCCCAATCTTGGAAAAGTCTACAATTGTCCCCCCAAAAAAAATAATTGAAGAAATATTTGCATTTAAATAATATCAATCAATGAAAAGGCAAAAGAAACAAAAAACGAAATAAATCTGCCATTTATCTCAGAAAAAAATAATAATAATGTTTTAGGTCACCGCCCCCCCTCCCATTGGTAAAACAATGGTTCAGTCCAAGTGTAGGAGGAGCAACAGCAGCACTGAATGCCATAGACATAATATAAGGATAGACGCCTCATGGACCGCTCTCGCCTATTGTCGCCGACGAGATTTAGGGCGGCCATCTTGGAGCGGTACTCCACTCCACTCAGCCTTATGTGTTTAGCAGCACAATGACGTATCAGCGCATTTAATCGATCATAACACACTTTTTGTTACTGGAAACCATATTCAAACATCTATCAAAGCAACATTTCTAAACAATTGTATTTTTAAGTATGTTTTTAATACATAGTTCATCATATTTAAATATGCTTAGTGGCTATAACAATATAATAGGAATGGAATATTCTGATATCAATGTATGTCAAGTTTTTTGGCCTCTTCAAACACCTCGGCTTCTGCCCAAACTTGAAAAAGGCTTTCTCCCATCAAAGAGATGCAGGAACAACTCATCTCAGTGTCATCTTTTTATTTCTCTTTTCTTTTGTCTTTAAATCACTTCACTTTTCAATACAAGACCACCATGATTTGTTTGAGTGGTCAGAGTAGACACACCAAGCAGGTTGAAAACCTACAAACAAATGAACCAAAATTACTTGCAAATTATAGTGAACAAAATAAATCTCCAAACAATATTAATTTACCATTAAGTTATCAGTGAATAAACAAACAAACACATACCATAAACAAGACTGATTAGGTTTTCTGAATGCAGGTTAAATGGTTTGATGTTCAGTCCCTACCAGTGGTGTCTCTGTGGAAATTTGGAGCCGAGTTCTTTGTCTGAAGGGATCATTCAGGTGTGCCGAGTTACTTTATAGGTTTCTGATGGGCCTGAGAAGGGATGGGTGCGTTTGATTTCCTGTGAGGCGCGTGCCAGCCAGGCGGAGATGGCAGTGCACCCACAAATACACCATTTGCTGTTTTAACTTGACAATGTATGAAGAGCATATTACAAAGCACACAGCCGTTCATAATTTATTTAATAAATTATTTAGTAATATCAATATATATTTATATAAATATACAAAGATTAATAATGGCACAAATAAATAATGATTAATAGTGAATATATATAGTTATGGTGTTGGTAGGGATCGTTCTCAATGCTGCATTCACATCTTCAATGAGACTTTCTGATGGTACTTCACTCAGCCGTTGTAATTAGCGTCGGGTGGTTCGTTCATTACTGGGGCTACATACCCTCTGAGACAGTCAGAGGCCTCTGAGACAGTCA
>NW_006800411.1:191665-197379 GCF_000485575.1 Poecilia formosa
TTTAGGAAACTTTCAAAACAAAAACGGAAGATTTAGGATGTATCTTAATTTTGACAGAGTGAAAGAATATAAATAATAGTCTTTACCACCTGTGTAAACTGAGCTGGTGAATGTTATATCACATAATATAAGTTTTATAATATGCATTATATTGTTTCATTTCTAATATAGGCTCTTGTGTCAGATAATCTAAGTCAATGTTAGAGAATAATTAATTTTTTTAGATGTACAGAATCTCAGTTTGCCTTCATAACGGGGCTGAACCCGTATTACACCAAACACTGTAGCTAATATTAGCTGGTATCTCGCCGGTGGACATAAATACAGTAAAGTAATATTCTAATCACAATATATACACAATAATATGTCCATCTTACTTGTGAAATGTTGTCTGTGGAGCCCACACATCAATAATCCATCGATCCGAACAACAATATCCTTCAGTGCTGAGGCATCTTCTGGTGTTTTGGTTGAGCAAAGTAGGAGGGTATACCGCTCCAAGATGGCCGCCGTATTTCCTGTGGCGGAGCGGCCAATGCGGGGTCTACTCTTATGTTATGTCTATGCTGAACACCACAGGCTCGTCAGAGCCGCCTAAGTGAGGAGCTAGCTGTTAGCTGTGGCTCTGCAGCACAAATAAAAACCCCTCCAGTAAGTAAATACTTACAGCAAAAGACATGTAACATCTTTTATTTACTTTCACTGCTCAATAAGAAGAAATACATTAACAATAAAGATCAAACTGCAGTTTGTTATTTCATTACTTTGGCAGAATCATGATAAACTGCCTCATTAGCAACAATGCTGCACTGCTTTCATAGACTTAAGCTTCCTAGTCAAAGGTAGCAAACATCTCATTCATATTTAACTCTTTAACTTTTAGTTAATTAGAAGAGTTTGAAACACGAGGGAGGGGCTGAGGAGTGGCAGACAGCTCAGTGTGGGAGCCCAGAACAGATAGAAAAAAAAAAAAGAAAGCTGCCTTTATTTCTCACTGTCTTCAACGTAGAGCCTTTAAAACCACAAAATAAAATCTGAATATTTTTCTATATAAACCCTGGTGCTTTAGGTGTTATGTTTAAGTTGTGATACTCCCCAGATATTCATTTCTATCTACCTGTTGGTTCTCAGTCGCAAAACTAAAAAAGGCTTAAAAATAAAGCAACTTAAGTTGTAATTTAAATAGAACATAACTTGTATTGGGAGCCATTTCAATAAATCAATGTTTATGAGGAATTTTATTAAGAGCAGTTACTCATTAAAGCTTTTTGATTTGGAACCTTAAGTTTTTGTAAAGGCTTACTAGAAATTAGATCAGTGAGACTGAATAAAACTCGTATCTTAGCAACATTTGAATTTTAGTTTTACTTCTCTGCAGGCTGCTTACTGAGAATAAAACATGTTTGATGTGCATTACTAGTCATTTTTGGTCCTGCAACTTGAATGTGATTTAAAAACTTTCTAAACCACATTTTACGTTACATTTCAATGGAACTTCGCCGACCACCCCAAAATTGGTCCTAAGAAATTTTCCTGTTTATGGTCCCTCCCATTAAAGAGATGGGATTTACAACTTTGCCTGTGGGTTTTGACCAGAGCAGGAGAGGAAACAATGAATTTGGATTGATGTAATATGAGATTTGCTTTTCTTTGGTTTTGTTATTTAACATAATGTTGTGTCATTTCTTTGTGTTGCTACTAATTTGGTTTGCAGTTGTTTTAAGTCTCAGATTGTTTCTAGTGTTTGTCCTGGGTTGCTGTGTTTCATTAGGTTTTAAATTAGAATAATAAAGTCTATTTTTATTATTGTAAAAGTATGTATAAATAAAATATATTTTGTATACTACTTCTATTTCATGATTGGGCTTTTATAGGAGGTTTGGTTTGACAAATAATTTTGACAGCTACTAACACCGCTAATATTGTTTCATGCTGTTTGCATTGCAAGGCTTTGCCAGCATATATATGTCAAATTTTATTTGTATAGCACATTTCAGCAGCAAGCAATTTCAAAGTGCTTTACATAATTAAAATAAAAGCAGCATGTGACATTGATTAAACAGAGAAAGACATTTTGAAAAAGATAAAAAAGATAAAAACAGACCGTGTGACAAAGAAATAAAAAGATAACTAGATGAAAAGTAAAGATAAAAACATTAAAAACATCAAAACCCGCTATATATATATATATATATATATATATATATATATATATATATAGCTTTTAATCCAAGCCATAACGCTATAACTACCCTGATTAACGTTTTTAGCAAGCTTTATCTGTTATTTTACATCAAAAAGTGTCTGTAACCGTTTTTTTCCTGTTTGTTTTTAATTGAACTGAATTTAATCATATGAAATGATTAATACACACATTTTAATTAGAGCATTGGCTCCCTTTTCTCTCTACATATGAGCCATTTTCAGAGTAATTGTGATATCTGCGTTCATTTGCCTGTTAAAAATCTGTTATACGGGAAGGGATCACTTACTAAAAATGATCCTGATAGAGAAAGTTTAATATATTTATAGTTCATCCAAACGTTGGTGTTTCCTACCTATCCGGTGTAATATTATCCGGGGAGTCCGGGAGAAATCCAGCAGTCTGCGCTGATCATCCATCTCTTCCTCCGACTTGACGGTTATTTCTTTAAACTCTGTGAAAGTTTCTTCAGCAGCAGTTAACTGCTCGTTGAGAAACTTGTTTAGATAAATACTCAAACATTCAACAAAACAGACCATGCGCCATCTTCTTTCTTTCCGCTTCCTCGTCCTTCTCCTTCTTCTTTTCTATTATTGCGGATCGCAAGCAACTTTAAGGTGCATACCGCCACCTACTGTACACGAGTGTGTAGCAACACTACTTTACATCTATTAAATTCTATTTTTTAATCTTGTATTTTGAAGAAAAATAAAAAAAATGCTTTTCTTAATCTATATGTAACGGGTGGAACCACCAGGGGTCGCTTCCTCTACATTTTGAGCTCCCATAAAAGGGAAGCTGTCAGGCTGGTGGGCCTTCTTATTTGGAGATTGCCGTTACCAGTCATTACTGCTGTATTTAGATGATGTAATTGTCTTTTCAGCATCAGTTGAACAACATTTGGAAAGATTAAATCAGGTATTTTCCAGATTAGAAACTCAGGGGCTAAAGGTTAAGTTGTCAAAATGTCATTTTTTTCAGAAGAGAGTTAAATATTTGGGTCATGTGGTGTCAGAAGAGGGGGTCTCTACTGACCCAGACAAGGTAGCAGCAGTACGTGACTGGAGGCAACCTACTACTTTAGCAGAACTTCGTTCATTTTTGGGATTTGCCAGTTACTATCGGAGGTTTATTTGTGGTTTTTCGAATATGGCTTCCCCTTTAAACCGTCTTGTTGCTAGACTGCTCTCTCCTGGAAAAAAGGGCAAAACCCCTAAGAAGCCCTTGGGTGGCTTCTGGGATGAGGAATGTGAGCAGAGTTTTCACAAGCTCAAAGCTGCATTAATAACAACTCCTGTTCTTGCCTATGCAGACTTCCAGAAGCCATTTGTTTTGGAAGTAGATGCCAGCCATGCAGGGTTAGGAGCAGTACTCTCTCAAGATCATGGGGGTAAATTGCGCCCTATAGCGTTCGCTAGCCGCAGTCTGAAGCCCACCGAGCGGAATATGAATAATTACAGCTCCATGAAATTGGAGCTTGTTGCTCTTAAGTGGGCTGTTACAGAAAAGTTCAGAGAGTATTTGCTGGGTAATAAATGCACAGTTTTTACAGATAATAATCCATTGAGTCATCTGGCTACAGCAAAGCTTGGAGCAACAGAGCAGAGGTGGGTTTCGGAACTGGCAGCTTTCGATTTGACCTTGAAATATCGTCCTGGTTCGCAAAATGCCAATGCAGATGCATTGTCCCGTCAGCATACCACACACGGAGAAGCAGGGGCTGGCTCTGGTTTACGTGAGGGGTTTGCTGGAGTACAGGAAGAGATCAGTGTCTTACCTGGTTTGTCAGGTGCTGACCTGTGTATATTGCAGCATAAGGATCCTAACATCGGTTCTTTTATGCAATTTTGGAAGAGGGGTAGGATGCCTGATGCTAAAGAGAGGAATGAACTCGATAAGGTTACCCGGGAATTGGTTCGGCAGTGGAATCGGCTTAGGGAGCGAGAATCAATCCTTTATCGCTGTGTTCAGGCCTCTGATGGGCAGACTGAGGTTGAACAGGTGGTGTTACCTCTGTGTTTGCAGGAAGGTGTCCTCCGTTCGCTCCATGATGATCATGGCCACCAGGGGGTGGAGCGGACTTTGCAGCTAATTCGGTCACGGTTTTATTGGCCCAATATGCACTCGGATGTAGAGCAGTGGTGTAAAAACTGTGAAAGATGTGTGGTGTCAAAAGCTCTGTTGCCCAAAGTTAAAACCTATATGGGAACAATTAAAGCATCTAGACCTAATGAGATTCTGGCAATAGATTTTACAGTTTTGGAACCTGCTACAGACGGCAGAGAAAATGTCCTTGTAATGACTGATGTTTTCTCAAAGTTTACACAAACTGTCCCCACAAAAGATCAGCGTGCCAGTACTGTTGCAGAGGCACTGGTGAAGCACTGGTTTCAACTTTTTGGGCCTCCTGTTCGGATTCATTCTGATCAGGGGAGAAATTTTGAGAGTAAGTTGGTTCATCAGCTCTGCAAAGTGTATAAAATTGAGAAAAGTCGCACGACTCCTTATCATCCTGAGGGGAATGGGCAGTGTGAGCGTTTTAATCGCACTTTACATGATTTGCTAAGAACTCTCTCACCTGAACAGAAACGCAGGTGGCCCCGGCATATTTCCCAAGTCACCTTTGCTTATAATACAACTGTCCATCAATCCACTGGTATGACGCCTTACTTTTTGATGTTTGGTAGAAAACCACAGTTGCCTGTGGATTTTTTTGTGGGTTTGAGTGAAAGTGATGGAGGACCTGACCTGCCCTTGGAAGAGTGGGTTGAAGAGCACCAAAAATCACTTCATGCTGCCTATGAAACGGTGCACCAAAAAGTAGAAAGTAGAAGGGCTCAGAGACATCAGGATGAGGATGTTGCTCCAGATTTTCTGGAAGGAGACTTGGTGTATGCGAGAAATCATTCAGTGAGGGGTCACAGCAAAATTCAGGACTTTTATGATTCAACTCCCTATCAAGTGGTTCGTCCACCTTCTGAGCGAGGGGTAGTGTACTCTATAGCGCCCATGGGTCAGGAGGGACCCCTCCTTCAGGTCCACAGGGTTGAGCTTAGAAGTGTCCCTGAAAATAGTGGGGGGGAAGGGTGTCAGGAAAATGGTTTGGAAGATGTGCAGACAGATAATGAGGCGGGAGATGAAATGGTGGACTTGCCTCAATCTGAGATTCAGTCAGAGGTTGAGAATGATGATGATGTTGTTCCTGTTGATGTAAATTCTGATGTTCAGCCTCTTTCTGGCAAAAAACCCACACAGGAGATTGACACTACCATCATCCCTAAGCTGAGGAGGTCAGCTCGGAAAACTGCCGGACAGCATTCCAACCCTTACAGGCTGCCCTGTCCTGTGCAGAAGAAGTGATTCAGTTATTGAGTACTAATTTTTTATGTACATCGTCGGGTCGCCGATGCATAATGATGGGGGGGAATGTAACGGGTGGAACCACCAGGGGTCGCTTCCTCCACATTTTGAGCTCCCATAAAAGGGAAGCTGTCAAGGCTGGTGGGCAATT
>NW_006800411.1:197398-214962 GCF_000485575.1 Poecilia formosa
CCCCCCCCCCCCACCACCTCAACCACCCCACAACACCCACCCCAACCATCACCTCTGTCAGTTTTTTTGTTGTTAAGAAAAACTCTTAAACTGATTATATTTAGTCAGTGTGTTTGTGTGATGTTTTTATATAGGGCCACACTGCATGTGTTGAGCTGACGATTCCTACCTGGGCGTGTGGTTGGTCGACGCTGCAGGTAGGCTTTGTATATTTTTTAACTGGATTGAATTGAATGGTTTTATTGCAAAGATTTAATAGGCGTTTGGTAATTTGTGTTTTTTGTTTTTTGCAGTTGTCGCTGCACCCTGCTGTTCTTTTAATTTGATTTTCTTTTTCCATTGTTTTTTCATTTATTTTTGTTTAGCTATTGTTTTTTTTGCAAATACATATCCTCTTATTTTGTAATAATAAATATTGTCCCTTTTATATTGGTTGTTTTCATTGCACTATAAGTGGTCGTAACATATAAATATCTATTATGTTTCCTTCATTTCCTAATGTTCCTTTAAGACTTCATTCTTGCCTGTCCTTCCAACTTTTCAATTTCTTCCTTTCAGGTTCATATGTTCTCAGTACATGTTCTACATTTTCTTTCTCTCTACATCCCATTTATCATTATGTTTTCTTCCTATTAAATATAAAATGTCATTTAAATAGGTATGACCTACTCTTAATCTGAGCATTATCATTTCTTCCCTTCTGTTTCTCTGTAATATTTCTAATTAATACTGACTTTTGTACTTTATATAATCTTCTTCCCTTTTCCTTCCTTAAGTTTGTTTTAGCCACAAACTGATTATGCTCAGCAGCAAACAACAAATCCCCAATGACAGCATAGAGCAGCTCATTGATGTAGCAGCTTTGTAGCCTGACATAAAAACTTTTTGCTAGACAATGTCAAACATTGAGAAGTTTTTTTAAAGTTATTGTTATCAAACGTTATCAAACACGGCGTTTTTAAACCAAAAATACCTCAGAAATATACAGAGTCAACCATGAGAATCAAATTTAAAATTTAAACTCAGTTTCACACAAACACAAAGACGCTAGCATAAATGTTTGGCTGTTGAACTGGTTCAAGGTTGCTATCTAGCTAATTTTCTAGGCACATTAAACAAACCTTTATCTAGCCTTTTTTTCTATTCTTCCTCTTTCATTTCTCCATCCCTGAAGGATAAGTCCTTTTTTGAGACATTGTTTTGCTCACTTGACTTCTGACAGATGTTACGTCAATCCGCGTTTCCCCATCAGATACGGTTCCTCCCGAGTCTTCTTGCCGCTCCGCACCGCCCACGGGGCAAAATACGCGCGTGCTCGTTATGAGCCCTGAGAAAGCACGCGCGTAGCAAGCACGCGCTTGTTCGGCGCATTAAATTATCATAATTTACAAAATCATGAAAAGTTGGCACTTTTAACGGACTTTTAATGCAACTTTAAGAGCAACTTTGCATTAAAAGTGTCATTATTTACCGAATGACACTTCATGACAACAGTCAAACATTCAAAAATACTTCTTTATGTTCATGACAGATGTTATGTCATGTTTTTGACAGTCATGTCAGTCTTATGCACACCCCTTCAAATAGTTACCAAAAATTTTATCAATATAAATACACATGAAAATAGTTTCAGCATAAATACAGTGATATAACAGAAGTCAGCTGCAGCAGAAAAGAGCAAAAATATTACAGCTAAAAGTAGAGAAAAAGCTAATAATTGAAAACAATCACACACCCTTTGTACAATCATTGCATGAAAATGAGTTTGTGGTGAATCTTGGATTTCTTTTAAAGTACAAATGTACTCTCAACCATTCTAGTAGGTTCTATTTTTGATTTAAAAAAAAAACTACAAAAAAGTAAACCCCACAAACTATCTCTAATGTACAGAATAAAACAAATCAATCCCTCAAGTCCAATCTTGTGAGAATGTTCTGGAAGGGAGTCCATGTCCGGTCAGACTGTTGATGTTCCCTGTACTAAATGGAGAAGTTATTTAGGGAGGCAGAATGACAACAGCTCACAGATCCATGATTCTGGTTCAACGGCTCCATAGATTTGCAGTTCTTCAGCAAATCATACATGGAGAATACTTCCATGTGCGACTCCTCAAAATGTTCAGCTATCTGATGTTTTAGACAAAAACAGTTTCCACAGAAAAAGGCTTTTCACCGGTGTGACTCAACATGTGCTCAGTTGAATAATGTTTTCGACTAAAACTTTTTCCACAGGTCCCACATGAAAACGGCTTTTGACCTGTGTGAATCGTCATGTGCCGAGTTAAATCCTGTTTTTGACTAAAACTTTTTCCACAGGTCCCACATAAAAACGGCTTTTGACCTGTGTGAATCGTCATGTGCCGAGTTAAATCCTGTTTTTGACTAAAACTTTTTCCACAGGTCACACAAGAAAAGGGCTTCTCACCGGTGTGACTCCTCATGTGCTTAATTAAGTAATGTTTATGACTAAAACTTTTTCCACAGGTCAGACATGAAAACGGCTTTTCACCTGTGTGAATCTTTTTGTGCTCAGTTAAATATTGTTTTCGACAAAAACGTTTTCCACAGTTCACACATGAAAAAGGTTTTTCACCTGTATGTATCGAAGCATGCTCAGCTAAATAATGTTTTCGACTAAAACTTTTTCCACAGTTCACACATGAAAAAGGTTTTTCACCCCTATGAGTTCTCATGTGAGCATTGAGAGAAGATTTAACAGTGAAACGCTTTCCACAAGTCAGACATGAAAACGGCTTTTCACCCGTATGAGTTCTCATGTGAGCATCAACAGCAGCTTTAAAAGAGAAACGCTTTCCACAGGTCACACATGAGAAAGGCTTTCTTCTTTCCTGATTTTGCTTCTCAGCTTCAGCAGCTTCCTGGAAGATGACTTGATTCCTGTTTGGTTCTGATTCAGTTTGGGATGTTTGTTCATCAACAGGAACCAACATACAGGTATCAGTCTCCTGTTTTAACTCAATCTGTTCTTCGCCATGACTGCAGAAAATTTCTTTCTCTTCCACTTTTATCTGCCGATGTTCTAGATCCTCTTGCTCTTTTTTTATCTGCCGATGTTCTAGATCCTCTTGCTCTTCTTTTATCTGATGATCTTCTGGTTCTTCCTGTTCTTGTTTCACCTGCAGAGGTTCTAACTCCTCCTGGTCCAGAGTGGATCTCCTCTCCTGGTTCCATTGTTCCTCCTTAACGTTATGTAGCAGGTAATCTGGTAAGAAAACAGAAAAAAGGAAGAATTGTTGACTCTTTTGAATCACCAGATAGAGTAGTGGTGCACCGACTGCAGTATTCTGGCTGATTGCTGATTACAGATTTTTAAAAAGTCTCACCTGCCGATTCCTATTTTGACTGATGCCATTCTTTCTGTCTGAAATGTCACTAAATATAGCAGAAAAGTCGCTCAGTTGACAAATGTGAGGTGACTACTGTTAACAGCGAACGTGCAGACATGACCTGGTGGGCCGGTCTATCAGTCAATCCTCTCACTGGAGAGCAGAAGAGTAAGTGGTTGATTTGTAGACTTTTGCTGAAGCAGATAAGATCAGTGGATAAAACTGGTTTCACATTTAAGTATCTGCTGATCACTGATCTCCCAAACTTAAGGAAATCGGGGCCAGTTAATCGGCTAATCAATAAATCGGTGCACCCCTGTACAGTGCCTTGGTATAGGGGGTGAAAGTGATGACAATTCTAGGGGCCCTGACCAACAGGGGGCCCTCCACAATTTAATTATTTATTTTTTGTTCATAGAAATTTAAAAAAAAATCGGGGCCCTGTCAATTACAAAATTAATCATATGGTATTTTCAAAGATTGTTTTAAAGCAGTAAAAATTTAATGTTGCCCCTCCCAGACCAAAAACCACACATCCATATTTGCCCTGAATCCCCCTATCTGCATTAAATGGTTTGTTCCTGCTTGGAGCGCTTCACCGTGATGCTGTTAGCAGCAGCCAGTGGAAGACACGAACGACTGTGGCAGTTACTTTTAGGCCTGTCATGATAAACAATAAATCAATTAACCGCACGATAAATTAAACCTATCGACCTAAATTTAATTATCGGCTTTATCGTCGCTTCCTTCCTTTTTTCTTTCTGTTGATGACACTGAATGAAAAAAGGCTCAGCTCCGGTGCTCTCCACTGACCCTCCCTTCCTATTTCCTTAGTGTAATGTCCAGCGTACACTACACGAGTTATCGGTCGACTGTCGGCCCATTTTCAAAACCTGAGAGACACATTAGCCGACAGAAATCCTAGGTATAACGGTTCAATCGGGTTCGTCATGCCATGTGGTGTCTTTATAACATCAAGAATGAGGGCAAAATGGAACAGGAGATCAATAGAAGGATTGGCGCAGTAAAGCGGGTGCTGTACCGGTCTGTCATGGTGAAGAGACAACTGAATCAAAAAGCAAAGGTCTCGATTTGCCAGTCAATCTACGTCCCTACCTTTATCTATGGCATAAGTTTAAGGGTCTTGACTGAAAGAACAAGATCACAAACACAAGCGGCCAAAATTATTTTTGTTCCATAAGGTGTCTGGGCCCTCCCTTAGTGATAGGATGAGAAGCTCAGTCATCCAGGAGGGACTGAGAGTAGAGCCGCTGATTTTTCACTTTGAGAGGAGCCAGCTGAGGTGGGTCAGGCATCAGATTAGGATGCTTCCTTGACGCCTCCCTAGTGAGGTCTTCTGGGCACGTCCCACCACGAGGAGGCCCACAGGAAGACCCAGGACACGCTGGAGGGACGATGTTTCTCGGCTGGCCTGGGAACGCCTTGGGATTCCCCTGGAGGAGCTGAAACAAGTGGCTGGGAAGACGGAAGTCTGGGCCTCTGCTGACCCCGCAACCCGAATGCGAACAAGGGGAAGATGATTGATTTATTGATTGATTTTTCTTCAACAGCTTATGGGTCTTAAGACCCATAAGTTAATTGGGTCTTCTTAACTCAAAATCAATGTGAAATGATTCTACTAGACTGAATTGGTGGGCCACACTCATTTTTATTCCATTTAACACTTTTTATTCCTTTTCAGTGGGTCACATGAAATTTAAGCTATTAAACACCAATCATATTTTTTAATTTGTAAATTTAAATTACGTACAAAATGGGAAAAGATCTAAAATGGGGAAAAAATGAGTGTGCCTCCTCTCTAATGATTTGTAAAACAATTTCAAAGTGATTTTCAATCAATAGGACACATGTCTTGGAAGCTATTGCAAAAACATACTAAATTTTGACAAAGAAAATTGCTAAAAAAAATATTTTAAAAAAAGCATCAAAATGGAAAACAAATGACTGTGCCTCATCCATAAAGGGTACTAGAACAATTTCACACTGGTTCTGGGTCAATGGGTCACAAGACCTAGAAGCTATTGAAGAAAAATACTGAATTTTGGCAAAGAAATTGCTAAAAAAAAAAAAAAAAGTTAAAATAGGAAACAAATGACTGTGCCTCATCTATAGAAACTAGTATAATTATTTCAAAGTGACTATGAGTAAATAAGTCAGATGACCTGGAAGCTATTGAAGAAAACCTTATATTATTTAATATTAAAATTATTAAAAATATTGTATATGACTTGAAAATTTAATAGATGATATTGTGTCTCATGTAAAAGCATGAATTAGCACTGACAATTAGTCAGTTGGTCACAATTCATGGTATTTATTAGCATTTGTTTGACAGGATTGTTTGGTTCAGTAACTTGTTGATAGTCCCCAAGTGAACCTTCGGGCGCTTGAGCCGGGAGCGGTGGAGAACAGCTGGCCGACATTAGCGTTCATAAATCGGATCAACCTTGAGCTAATCGCCGCTTACTCCGCGGAGCTCGAATATCCAACTTGAAACTAACTTCAAGTTGGATATGGCTACCTATATTAGCCATTTTCACAGCATAATTGTGACGTCTGCGTTCATTTACCTGTTAATAACACTTTTATATGGGAAGAAGACAGTTACTAAAGTGATCGACATACAGAAAGCTTCATACATTTAGACCTTAACCTGCATCCAAACGCTGGTATTTCCTACCTATTCGATGTAAGATTATCTGAGGAATCCGGGAGAAATCCACCACTCTGCGCTGATCATCCATCTCTTCCTCCGACTTTAAACTCTATGAATGTTTCTAAAGAAGGATTAACTGCTCTTTGAGAAACTAGTTTACACAAACTCGAAAATTCAACAAAGCAAACCGTGCGCCATCTTGTTCTTTCTCCTATTCTTCTTCTTTGGGATTTTATGACTGTTGGCATTCACATTGTTACATTACCGCCCCCTTCTGGATAATACGAGCATATCGGGTGAAGTATCTTGCCAAGGACTCGACAACTGAGACGGTGCTGGGGCGTTCAAACTGGTTTGTGCGAAAATTTGTTCCCCTGTGCGCGCTCCCCTGCGTCGGGAGCGCGCACTGCAGACAGAGGTGGATCTGACCATTTTCACGGCGCTTCTGATCGATTTCTTGGTAAAACTCATATAGTCATGTCAATGTAACTTTCAGTTTAATCGGCAGCTAACAAAATTCTAAAATAAATGAATAAACGAGGTCTTTTTTGGAGGTCTTCTTAAAACGTTTTGTGTTGTTTTTTTAATAGTCAAGAGATTCAGTATTTTTCCTACTTTTATCACTCAAGCCTGACAAATAAAAGTTAGTCACCAAACACAGTTTTCCAACATGTAGCGTGTGTTTATAATTTGTCATTCCTGATATAAGAGGATGGAAACTGGCTGGTAGCAGGACACCAAAAATTAAGACTTCTGAAAAGATGAGAGTGTATGCTTTCTGGTAAATACCGTTCTAATGTAAAATATGACAGATTACTAGATTAAGGAAATGTCTAGTATACTACATCGCACATAATCATCTTTGAGAATTTGGAAACAGTTGCTCTTTATTTCCCAAAGTTATGGGGGGAGGAGAGGAGAGAATGGATATAGCATTCTCTATATCCATTGAAATAATCTGCCTGAAATGATCTGTTCGCCTCCATAATATGGGAACAAATTAATTTACCAACAAGTCTTTAACTCTGTTTGTTCCTTTCTTCATTAACAACAAATCCTCTGGATATGTTGTATTCCCATGGAGGGGGAACTGATTATTTCAGGCAGCTAAAATATTTGGTACCCCACACCCCCTGTAGCTTTAGCAAAAAATTGATCAAATGTTACCAAATCCACAAGACTTGTTGGTAAATTCATTTGTTCCCATGTTAAAGGGGGGAACAGATTATTTCAGGCAGCTAAAATATATGGTTCCCCTTTTGGCAAATAATGAGAAAATGTTTTCAAACTTACAGGATTTATTGTTGATGATAAGCAGAATGAACACAGACTTCCTGATAAATTATTTTGTTCCCATGTTATGGCAGGGGACTAATTTATTTCATGTGCCTAAGTTATACTTTTCTCCCATAACAACTCTAGAAAATAATGTGCAGATGGCACCAAAAATCAAAGGATGTCTTGTTCATCAGGAGAGGAATAAACATGGCTAAAGACTTGTTGGTAAATTAATTTGTTCCTATGAGATGTGGGGGGAACAAATTAATTCAGGTAGCTGAAATATCTACCCTGCTCCCCTCATTGCTTTGGCAAATAAAGAGCAACCTTTTCCAAATTCTCAATGATTGTTATGTGTGATTTTCACAGGGGAAACAGGTTTTCGCACTAGACCGTCGGTTACATGAACCACAGTGGCAACAGGTCTACTGCCACCATCTACTGGGCTGAAATATAAGGCAATAAACATGCTAAAGAAAAACTCTAAACTTTTATTCCCAAATGAAACATTACATTTAATTAGCTTCAAAGACATTAGTATAACTTTTAGATCTATCTAAATACACATAAGCCATTTCAATATAAAAAAGAATCTTTCACAAAAGACCGCTCAGCAGGAAAGACCAAAATATTGTTACAACTAAGTTGAGAGAAACATCAAATTATTGAAGACAATCACACATACTGTTAGAATTTTTTGTTATCATTCTTACATTTCATTTATAACATTAAACATTTATTACTTTAGATCATTAACCCAACATTATATTGTTATAGATTATTGTGGTTCTTATTTAAAGTGTTCTAACTTCCTTTTGTGTGTATAAGCTGACCTGGAGGCCCCATCTGCCTTTTCGTCTTCATGTGAAACAGTTAATTGTGTATTTCCCAGATCTTAAATTATGTTTCCACAGGTGCCTTCTTATCAACCAGAATACTCCCTACCTTAGAAACTGCCTGTGTGCAGGCATGATAATAAAAGACGGGCTCAAATTGGAAGTTAACAGAACATGCGGTGGGCAGCTCGCTGGAGCGGCCCGCTGCATCTTCTCCTTTCACGAAAGCTTGGTCAAAACTCACACAAGTTGTCTGTGGTTCATTTTACACAGGTTGTCGAAAAATACCCATCACATACTTTGTACAATCAATCCACAAAAATTAGTGTGGTGAATTTTGCATTTACTGTAAAGTACCAATGGATTTTACTTGTTATTAAATAGGTAGTTAGACTGATTAATATGTGAAACAAATGAAAGCGCCAATTTCCATTAGATTTTTTGTGCTCTAAATTAATTACCCGAGTGATTTCTCATGTGAACAGTTAAATGACATTTTTCATTAAAACCTTTTCCACAAGTCAGACACCAAAAAGGCCTTTATTTGTGTGAATTACAATATGATTAAGTAAAACACGTTTTTGACTGAAACTTTTTCCACATGTGACACATGAAAAAGGCTTTTCACCTGAGTGAATCTTCATGTGCTCATTTAAATACCGTTTCTGACTGAAACATTTCCCACAGGTGATGCATGAAAAAGGCTTTTCCTCTGTGTGAGTTCTCATATGAGCACCAAAAGCAGATTTGAAAACAAAACACTTTCCACAAGTCACACATGAAAAAGGCTTTTCACCTGTGTGAATCGCCATGTGAAGTGTTAAATGGCGTCTTTGAGAAAAACACTTTCCACAGTTCACACAGGAAAATGGCTTTTCCCCTGAGTGAATCATCATGTGCTCAGTTAAATATTGTTTTCGACCAAAACTTTTCCCACAGGTGACACATGAAAAAGGCTTTTCTCCGGTGTGAGTTCTCACATGGACATTGAAAGCAGATTTGAAAGCAAAACATTTTCCACAGGTCTCACATGAAAAAGGCTTTTCACCTGTGTGAACCGTCATGTGATTAGTTAAGACGTGTTTTTGACTAAAAGACTGTCCACAGGCAACACATGAAAATGGCTTTTCACCCGTATGAGTTCTCATGTGAACGTTGAAAGCAGATCTGAAAGCAAATCGCTTTTCACAGATCACACACATAAAAGGCTTTTCATCTGTGTGACACCTCATGTGACTAGTTAAAACCCGTTTTTGACGAAAACACTTACCACAGGTCACACACGAAAATGGCTTTTCATTTCTATGAGTTGTCATGTGCTTAGTTAAAGAATCTTTTCGACTAAAGGATTTTCCACAGGTCACACATGAAAACAGTTTTTCACCTGTGTGAATCGTCATGTGCTGAGTTAAAACCTCTTTTTGACTAAAACATTTTCCACAGGTCACACATGAAAATGGCTTTTCACCAGTGTGAATCATCATGTGCTGAGTTAAATGATGTTTATGACTAAAACATTTTCCACAGTTCACGCATAAAAACGGCTTTTCACCCGTATGAGTTCTCATGTGAGCCTCAAAAGCAGATCTGAAAGCAAAATGCTTTTCACAAGTGACACATGAGAAAGGTTTTCTTCTTTCCTGATTTTGCTTCTCAGCTTCAGCAGCTTCCTGGAAGATGACTTGGTTCCTGTTTGGTTCTGATTCAGTTTGGTTTGTTTGCTCATTAACAGGAACCACCATGCAGGTATCAGTCTCCTGTTCTAACTTAATCTGTTCTTCACCCTGACTGCAGTAAACTTTTTTCTCTTCCACTTTTATCTGCAGATGTTTTAGATCCTCCTGCTCTAATTTCATCTGCCGATATTCTAGATCCTCCTGCTCTTCTTTCATCTGCCGAAGTTCTAGATCCTCCTGCTCTTCTTTTATCTGCAGACGTTTTAGATCCTCCTGCTCTAATTTTATCTGCTGGTGTTTTAGATCCTCCTGCTCTTCTTTTATTTGCTGATCTTCTTGCTCTTCATGTTGCTGTTTCACCTGCAGAGGTTCCAACTCCTCCTGGTCCAGAGTAGAGCTCCTCTCCTGGTTACAAAGCTCCTCCTCATAAATGTTATGTTGTAGGTGATCTGAGGAAGAAAACAAAGGAATTAATTTCATTGAAATAATATTCAACTGCTGTACTCTTAAGGTGTGACATGGCTGTACTCGTCTGGAGTACAGCCATGTCACACCTTCTCCTATTCTTTCAATGTATTTCTCTCTTGTGCTGTTTATATCTGTCTGTCAGCATTCTATTTGTCTACCTTTCTGTATATGTCTTCTGCTTTTACTGGTTTTACTGTCTGCAAATGTTTTTTGCAAACTTTACAGTTTGCTTCAGTGAATTTATGCTTTTTGCAAAGTTTCACTTTTTGAGTTCTTAAACTAGTTCAGATTTTATACTAATTTCTGCTTCTGTTTATGCTTTTTGCTATGTTTCACTATTCACATATTTCAGTTTGCATACTAATTTATGCTTCTGCTAATCTATGCCATTTCTTTTGCTATGTTCTACTTTATAACTTTTCAAATATTTCAGGTTGAATTCAAAATTATGCTTCTGCTAATTCATGCTATGTCTGACTAAATTTCACTCTTTAGCAAAACATTTCGACCATGTATGACTGTTGCTTCATTCTGCTTTTTTCCCCCATTTCTTATGCTTTGTTCTGCTGTGTTTTGCATTTTCTGCAGCAATCATTCTGCAAATATGCATTCTCACAGCTGTTTTGCTAGGAACAGCAATTTTTTTCTTCTAGTTTTTAATCAGTGAGAATGCATTACTCCATTCCCACTTAAGATCCTGCTCACATTTTTCGGTCATTAACTACTTCTCCTATCTTCAACTAATTGTGTTAATTCATATATCAAAATGTTCTGCTTCTTCTGGAGATTTATGCTATGACTTTTGGTAAATTTCACTATTGTACTTTTTGAAATAGTTGCCCTTTTGTGCATTTGGGTTTTTTTTCCCCATTGAAATACATGGTGGAATTCTCTAACTGTTGTCAGTTGCTAGAGTGTACACTCTAGCAACTGACTTTTTTTGACAAAATTTTGCTGATCATACATATTTAACTGTACAGGAATAATTTATGTAGCCACGCATGTCTACTTTAAGGAACTACTACTATCATTGTTACAGGTCTTACTGTTTTGTGTCAAACTCTTCTGGAGTACCGACATGTCACACCTTCTATTCCTTCAGTGTATTTCTCTACTGTGCTCTGTCTATGGGTGCGTTCACACTGCAGCCTGAAGTGACTCAATTCCGATTTTTTTGGCAATTCCGATTTTTTTGCCGGGCCGTTCACACTGCCATTAAATGCGACCTGTATGCGTTCTGCAGTGTAAACGGGCAAACGACCTGAAAGTGTCCCACATGCGCAGTAGAGGGCGCAATAGCGTCAGCGTTCTAAGTGTTCTGCCAACTGCCATAAAAAGAAGTGCTCAGTGTTTGCGGAAGTAAACATGGAGGCTAACGGTGGAGCTTAGTTTACATATTTGAAGTTGTTATCTGGCCGGAGCAGCATATTAACAACTTAATCCTCATATATTCCGTCATGGTTGTTGTTTTTCTTCCCACTTGCACGTAACAGGACACAGAATAGTGAGATTTGTTGAGAAACAGTGACGTTCAGTTCGGAAGAATGCGACCTGAAAGTTACGTCGCATTTGAATCGGATACGTATCGGATATGGGTCAGATTCGAAAAAGAATCCGACCTGTGCTGTTCACGCTGCCATGAAAAGATCGGATACAGGTCGCATTACGTCAAAAAAAAAATCGGAATCGAGTCACTTCAGGCTGCAGTGTGAACGCACCCTATGTCTGTGTGTCAGCATTCTGCCTTTCTGTTTGCCTTCTGCTTTACTGGTTTTACTGTCTACAACTTTAATCAATTTTACCAATTCATATATCAAAATATTCTGATTTTTGTACTATTTTTTTTGCTTTTTGCTATAATTTATTTTCAACTCTTTCAGGTTTGTACTAATTTCTGCTCTTGAAATTTATGCTTTTTTGCAAAGTTTTCCTTTTCAGCTTTTTCAAATATTTCAGGGTTTATACTTATTTCAACTTTTGCTAATCTATACTATATCTTTTGCTGTATGTTACTATTGTACTTTTTCAAATATTTCTGTTGAGTTATGCTATATCTTATGTTACTATTGTACTTTTACAAATATTTAAGGTTTTATACAAATATTCTGTTTGTCTACCTTTCTGTATATGACAGACAGACAGATAGTGTAAATAATTTGAAAAAAATCCTATAAAGGGGAGCTGCAGCACAAGGGTCTGTCTTCTGCTATTAATGATTTATTTTTGCTTAATCAGATTTCTCTTGCTCAATTTCATTTCTTGTTTTTCAGATTTTTCCTGCTCCTTCCACTTTCTACTATACATGGATGTAGCCTTTTTTGTGCTTTTTTCCTATTTCTTATGCTTTGTTCAGATATATTTAAACTAATTTCTGTTTCTTCTGATTTATATATTTTACTTTTCACCTCTTTCAACTATTTCAGGTTTTATATTAATCTCTGCTTTTGCTAATTTGTACTATTTCTTTTGCTGTTTTTATTATTACATTCTTCAACTATTTCAGGTTTTTTTTTTAAACTAATTTCTGGTTCTGCTAATTTTTGCTATTCTTTAGCTAAAATTCACAAATTGACAAAAGATTTCTACCAATCATGGCAGTAGCTTTCTTCTGCTTTTTTAACTTCTTATGCTTTGTTCTGATTTTTCTTGCATTTCTGCAGCAGTCATTCTGCAAATATGCATCCTCACGGCTGTTTCGCTAGGAACAGCAATTTTTCTAGTTTATTTTGTCTCTGTGTTATGTTATTGTATGATCATAAATATGGTTCAGATTAAACAATAAAAAATTTTAATCATGAAAAAAACATTGGGTTTGATGCTTCTTGGTCTAAATAACAGTGAATGAAGTCTGGTTTTAATGTATTTAGGTGAATTTTGGCGCTTTGTAGTTTGTTACTGTCCACAAAAAAGTTTATGTGGCTGCTCAACATTTTCATGGCAGGTAAAAAGTTTGCGTATATTTACAAAAACTTTCACACACGTTCAATTTTGCCAGTATTTGTGTAAAATATGTGTGAAAGCACGCTTTATACACGAAGGCCCAGATTTTTAAAATGATTTAGTCCTCATATTTTTTTTTTATAATTTTTTATTTATTGTGAAATTATTTCTTGTAGGCTTTATTTTAAAAAACATTTTATTATGTTTAGGTATCAAATTATTATTGCATTTACAAATACAAAAGTCACCATTATTTTCCTCTGCTTATTTGACTAACTTTGCGCTGCATTGTTTCTACTGTGGCTTGAAAAGTAAAAATGCCCCTTGAACTTTTCAACATTTTGTCACATCACAACAACATGCATAAATATATTTAAGTGGAATTTTATATGAAATACCAACAAAAATTGGGATACAACTGTGAACTAACTGACGATGTGAACTTTGACTGGGCCATTCTAACACACGAACTTGTTTTGTTTCAAAGCATCGCATTGTAGCCCTGACTTTATGTTTAGGGTGGTTGTCGGGCTAGAAGGCGAACATCGGCTCCGCTGTATATTTTCGTTTTCAAATGTAAGTCTCTGTAGTTATAAAGAAGAAAGAGCCAAAAAAAAACACAACGGAGGTCACTGGCTCCATTTTCTCTCGTCACAAATAAGCTGTTTCCACAGTTGTAATTTCTGCGTTCATTTTGCTGTAAGCAAAATATTTACACGGGAAAGGAGCAGTTACTAGAATAATCCTCATACAGAAAGCTTCATACATTTAGACCTTAACCTGCATCCACACGCTGGTGTTTCCTACCTATTCGATGTAAGATTATCTGAGGAATCCGGGAGAAATCAAGCAGTCTGCGCTGATCATCCATCTCTTCCTCCAACTTGACTGTTATTTCTTTAAACTTTGTGAAAGTTTCTTCAGCGGCAGTTAACTGCTTGTTCATAAACTGGTTCAAGCTGGACTGTAGATATTTTTAGAGAAACTCGAACATTCAACACAAAAGACCACGTTCCGTCTTTGTCTTTTTCTTCTTCCTCTTCCTCATACTCTTCCTCTTCTTCTTCGGGATTGTATGATGTCGGCATTCATGTCATTGATTTACCGCCACCTTGTGGATCATACGAACATCACATCTGAAGATTTCTCAGTTCTCTTTGAAAAACGTAAAATCTTTTCTTCCACTTTATCTGAATGAAACAAATACAATAGTATTCCAGTTTTCCGTATATCCATTGCTAATATCGTCCTCTGACTCGTATCTCCTACATCCCGCAACATGTTTCATAGTTTATTCACTACACCAGATAACAACCTTTCCCATAGTATTCATATATCCTTATTGAGAGCCGATCAGCACCGGTTTGTACACTTAATTATTTCATCGTTTTTATTTTAATAAATTATAACGCTGAAACAGTGTGTATTACCTGTGCCCATTTTCATTTGCCTGGGGCTGGGAGTAAGTCCCAGGCGGCGTTTTTGGCAACAAGCAAAATCTAATTGTGTATTTTTTACCATCGATTGTGTTGAGTTTTCTTCTTCAGTGTTCACAATGAACCACACTTTTCGTCAGATAGCTGTCTTCACTTAATTGCTAACGTTCAGGTTCAACTTCTTCTTTGGAACAGTGCTGCCTACACAAAAGAACTCGCTCTCATTGCCCCCCAGTGGACAACTGCAGCACAACATGCACGAACATCATATTTAACAGAAAGTAACAGGATAAAGAACTTGCAGCTGTGCCTTTCAAAGTAAATAAAAAAACATAAACACATAACACAACATAACTCAAAGACAAGTTAAGATGAGAACATAATCTAAGAGATTGTCACACTAATATTTATTTAATGTTAGCTTATACACTCTTATTACTGCACTAGATGGATTAAATCTCATTTCTCCCTTTAATCCTAAAATTATTCAATATAATATACTGAGATGTTATACTTTAGCTTTGCAAGTATGACTATGTAGTATTTATATTTTTAAGTGGGGATGTTAGTACTGATTTTAAATTATTCCGTTTAGCTAAGTTTTTGCTGTATAACCAGATTTGCAAATTGTTTAAAGGCAAATGTTCTACTTTCTCAGACAGCAAACATATATCTATGTATAGAGATTAAAATAGTTCCAACATGAAATACACGGTAATCTATAATAGAAGACAGCTGCAGCAGAAAAGTGAAAAATACAACTAAGACAAAAGAAATTATTGAAGACATTAATCAACCATACTTTCAACAATCAAGAAAAATCAATTCATGAAAATTAGTTCACAGTGAATATTACAAGTAAAAATGTTTGTATTTATTTACATAGGTAGAGTTAGACTGATTAATGTAATTTGTAACGTAAAACATCATCACTTACAATCTCATTTAGCTTGAAAGACAAACCTATCAAAGATTTTATTTATAGATCATTTTGAAAATGCACAATTAATGTAAGAGTTCACACGTTGTATTTTTGATTATAAATGTATTAAAGTAAACAATTTAAAGTGTCATGGAGTCGTCAGCCTCATGACATTAACACTAACATGAAAAATAATATTGTAATAAATGTATCAAATCTAATTAAAAACATAAATAAGTGATACGTTACTTACTGTTACGGTCTGCAAGATATATTTATTCTCAGTACTAGATATGGTCTCAACAAACCCATGGCACTTCAACAATATTATTTTACCTTTTACCTGGAAAGTGTCTGTTTATTCTTGCCATACAGTCCTCTGTATTAATTATTGCTCGAAATGTCTTGTCATACAAGTTCATTCCTCTGTATTTACTTTATTCTTGCATTTTGTTCTTCATTTCATTTTGTTTCCTTTGATTAGTATTATCCTCTCTCGGTTTATTGCTATGTCCACTTTAGTCTCTTTCCTGTTGCTAGATTTATTTTATCATTTATTGACGCTCATACCATCAGTAATCTTCACTCATCACCTGCTGCGCCGCCTAATCGTCATGTGTTGATTTTTTCACTGTTCAGCGTCAGATTCTGTTTTTATGCCATAATTCACATCTAGTTCGTCGCTCCGTTTTATGTCCCGCTTTTCCTGTTTCAGAGTTTTGCGCAATGTGCGCGTCGGTTTTTTTTTTTTTCTTCTCCCCCCTAAGGTGCAGGGTGTATCGATGTGGAAAAGGCAGACTGACATAAACCTTTTAAACAACGGAAACAATTTCGGTATTCTGATTAGTGAAATTTAAAAGTGCTGTGGTTCCGTTGTTCTATCACACCCGTTTCATACCGGACCACTTACAGCACCGCTGTTAAAGCTAACCCTGCTGAGCCCTCTGCTCTTCACGTTGTACAAACAACATACAGTTTGACACAAACCGGATGTTAATACAATAACATAGTTTATCATTATTGTTTTTGATACAGAATATGCCAGAAAAAACCCCAAAGGATCTCTGAAGAAAAATGTGTCATTATTGCACATATCTAAGCATCCAAATGTGACGATCCAAACGATCACATTAAACAAATACAACAATTTCTCCACTTTATAGACATGAAACCCCTCCAGTCTTTCATTCTAGTTTTTAACCACATCAGTTTTATAATGAACCTCAACATGGGACATGTATGGAAAATACTTCTACAGCTTTTCACCTCTGTGACGCCTCATATGGTGAATTAAACTAACTTTGTGATGAAAACCTTTTCCAAAGTTCACACATGAAAAAGGCTTTTCACCAGTGTGAATCCTCATGTGCCGAGATAAATTATCTTTTTGATTAAAACATTTTCCACAGGACATACATGAAAAAGGCTTTTCACCTTTGTGAATCATAATGTGCCGTGATAAATTATGTTTTTCACTAAAACTTTTTCCACAGTTCACACAAGAAAACGGCTTTTCACCTTTGTGAATCCTCATGTGACGAGTTAAACTAACTTTGTGAATAAAACTTTTTCCACAGTTCACACATGAAAATGGTTTCACCTCCATGTGAATCATCATGTGATGAGTTAAATTCTGTTTTCGACTAAAACTTCGTCCACAGGTCACACATGAAAACGGCTTTTCACCCGTGTGAATCGTCATGTGACGAGTTAAACCTTGTTTTTGTTTAAAAAAATTTCCACAAGTGACACATGAGAAAGGTTTTCTTCTTTCCTGATTTTGGTTCTCAGCTTCAGCAGCTTCCTGGAAGATGACTTGGTTCCTGTTTGGTTCTGATTCAGTTTGGTATGTTTGTTCATAAACAGGAACCAACATGAAGGTATCAGTCTCCTGTTTTAACTGAACCTGTTCTTCTCCCTGCCTGCAGTAAACTTCTTCCACTTCCACTTTTATCTGCTGATGTTCTAGATCCTCCTGCTCTTCT
>NW_006800411.1:215209-215795 GCF_000485575.1 Poecilia formosa
TAAATGTTATGTTGCAGGCAATCTGGACAAGAAAACAGAAAAATAGAAGAATTGTTAACTTTATTAAAGTAAATGGGGGGAAGACTTTCATTGTTTATTACAGAAATCACAAAATGACCAGATTTAAAAAAAAATCAAATTCATTATGAAATTATTTATTTTATAACAGATGCCAAAACTAATTTAGGCATTATTGTTAATTAAAAGTACATTTTATTATTTTTATGCATTTCTTATGTTGAAGGCATTCTTTATTTTTATTTCTCGTTCACTTTATATTTTGGTGGTTTATTCACAGAGTTTATTTATATTATAATTGATTATTTTATTTATCATTTACTTCTCTAAGGTAGACAGAAAGAACTGTGAGTCCATTTTCTATAAGTGTATGAACTGGTACAGGACCAGCATGCACTGGGTTGGGCCTGTGGTTTTCCACCAGAGCAGGAGAGGAAACCAAAAACAATGACAAGTTTGATCTTTATTTGCTCACCAAATTGGATAATAATAAACCATAAAAAGCACCTTCTAGTTGTTTGAACATTGGATTTCTTTTGCCTGCGTATTACATTGCATTGCTTATTAC
>NW_006800411.1:217736-235654 GCF_000485575.1 Poecilia formosa
CAGTACTAGTTCAAACTGAATTTTTAATCCTGAAAACGGAGTGAACCCCTTGATTCTGAAGACACGTGTTAAATACTTATTAACGCTTGAATCTGAACAAATTATAACCGTTTCCTCTCACACTTCTGCATATACTATCAATTTATCTGTTATTATTTTATTTCTCGTGATATATAAATCTGGAATTACAAAAGATATGCCTACTTTAATATTTTACTAATTTCTACACTTAATGAATTTATCGGTTTACTTAAACATTAACCTTCATCCAAACGCTGGTGTTTCCTACCTATCCGGTGTAAAATAATCCGGGGAGTCAGGGAGAAATCCAGCAGTCTGCGCTGATCATCCATCTCTTCCTCCGACTTGACGATGATTTTTTATAAAACTCCGTTAATGTTTCTTCAGCAGCAATTAACCGCTCGTTGATAAACTCGCTTAGAGAAACACTCGAACATTAAACAAAGCAGCGCCTTTGTTCCTTCTTCTTCTTCTTCTTCTTTTTCTTCTTCTTCTTGGTTTTACTGGCGGTTGGCAACAAACAGTAGCATTACCGCCACTTACTGGTAGGAGTGTGGTTCGCGATGGTCTAGTTATCTACCCACCTCTCTCTCTATATATAATATATATATAAAACCATCTTCCTGTTTTTTTCTTCATCCCACCTTTTTTGCCACACTTTCAACAGTTTTTCTTTAACAATACTCTTTCCCTCAGATTTACTTGTTTTAACTATAAAGCTAATATTATTTTTAATTGCCCTCTCGTTTCCTTCTACTCCAATATGTGCTGGAACCCACACAAATATAACTATTAAACCCATGTTTGTATTCTGAATAATGTATGAAATATTTCTAGTAAAATGTCTGTCTTACTATCTGATTACATTTTAAACTTAATAATGCAGAGCTTAAATCTGAACAAATTATTGTTTTTAATGTTTCTATGTCTTCTACCCACTGTAAGGCTAGTAATATTACCAACAATTCTCCTGTGTATACTGATAATCCATCTGTAATTTGTTTTCCTATTTTTATATTGAATTCTACTACAAACACTATTCCTATTTTTTACAGTCATTTTTGATGTATTTATATATATTTGAATATATTGATGATAATTGACTTATCTTGTTTCTTTTCCATTATTGACATATCTACTGTTGCTTCTGATAGAATCCATGGTGGTATAATTGATATTGGTGTTTGATTAATTTCTAAATTATTCATTTTAAATTCTCTTATTTTCTTTTCAATTGTCCATCCAAACCTCCTCATGTCTTTATTTTCCAATATATTTAAATATGTCATTTATCATAATTGAGAACAGTAACAGATGTATAATACTCCCTTGCAGAGTTCCATTTTCTATATTCCTGAGATTACTTCACTAATTCTAACTTGTATTTTTCTATTGTTAAAAAGTCTTTGATCCATTTAAATATTTCCCTTTAATGGCCTACTTGTATAATTTAATTAATAATCGCTCAACCCACATCATATCATATGCCTTTTCTATATCAAAAAATACACTTTCTTTAATTACTTGTGCTATTCTAATTTCATGCTCTAGACCAGTGGTTCTTAACTTTTTTTGAGGTACCGAACCCACCAGTTTCATATGTGCATTCACTGAACCCTTCTGTAGTGATAAATAAAATATGATTTCCCCTCCCCCCAAATTCAAGACATAGGGGTGACCCAACCAGAGCCTAGTTGGGTCACCCCAAGATCACTAAGTCTTCTTAAAAGGTAGAGTCTCTGAGAACAGTTCTTCAAAATATAGTCAGTGTTTTCAGCAAAGTTCAGCTGACTGTCCAGGAACGACCCAAGGTATTTTTATATTTGCCAGTTTCAACAGGTTGACCATCGAGAGAAACTGGAACCACTTTAAGTCTTGTTTAGGTCATTTAATTGCTCTACATTGTTAAGATAATGAAAAAGTATTATAATAAATAATAGACTTTGCAGTATTCTGATTTAGTAATGTAATTATATTAGTTGTGTTACCACCCCCAAACCACTAGAGGCAGTAGCAAGCCCAAAAAGATGCCACTAAGGAGCAGATTTAGAAGTACACCGAAACATACACATTCGGAATAGACATGTTGACGCCTCATGGAGCGCTGAGTCGTACGTAAAAGCGTTCGCCATCTTCTATGTGGCAGCAGGATGAAAGATCAGAATTACTTGACTTTGCAGCCAGAAATTCGCTTCTAAACAACCGGAAAAATATTTCCTATGTAGCTAAATTGGCCCAAAGTAACCGCTGATTGTTAGCTTAGCAGCTAACGTTTTCATACTGTTTTCTAATGAGAGAGCTGATGAGAAACCGCTGTTAGAGGAGAAGTTAATTAAAAACCAGAGGATTTAGTGAGGAAAGATCAGTCAGGATCAGAGCTGGAGCTGCTGTTCTTCAGTCTGCTGTCAATAGCAGAGTTGACCTACTGTAAATCCTCTGGAAAAAAGTAAGAAAAATATGTAGTTTAATGTTTGACAATGACTGATTAATAAATCAAAAGTCTTTTCTCAATAACGTATAAAAATAAATACAGGAAAATATTTTTTCTTTTCTTGAAATGTTAAATGTACATTAAATTATGGAATTATGTAAATATATTCTTTAATAAAACACTGTAAAAGTGTGTCTGTTCATCAATGTCATTATAAAAATTATCAGAATAATTTCTATCAAATAAAACATTGTGCTCTTTATTCAGAAATGCCCCCAAAACAATTAAATAATCACATCAAAAGTTAGAAACTCTCTCTTTAGTAATTTCTTTGATTGCCAAATATATTAACGTATCTGAGAAAATGTGTCTTAAGTATTTTAAGTTATGTATTAACTTAAAATACTTTGTAGAACGGCACTTTATAAAGTTTGGTCCATTCACTTGTATTACTTTACTGGCAGATATTCCACATTCAATATGGCGGACGCTGTTACGTATTGCTTCAACGGGCCGGCCCGCTCCATGAGGCGTCTACGTATTAACGTCTATGCACCGAAAGCTACAGAATTTGGTAAAAACAGTGAGCTTTGCTGAAGTAAATAAAGACACAAGTTCAAATCCATGCTGAGAGTGGAGCTCCTTCAATCAGTGCTCCTCCGCAGCTCTGATTGGCTCAGCAATGTAACGTGATCCTCTGCCCCGCTTTAGCCGTTATCACGACTTTACACAAGGGTGTTTTTACCTCCGCGGCAGAGGCTCCGCCGAACCCCTGAGACCGACTCAACGAACCCAGGTTAAGAACCACTGCTCTAGACGTAGTGCATTCATACTCCTCCCTTTTAGAAAACCACTTTGATATTTTGACATGTACCCTTTATTATTTAAATATACTAGTCTATTATTAATAAATTTTTTCTCCAACTGTTTTGCAAATACTATCCACATTTAAAGCCTTATTCTTTTGTTCTTCATTTTTACAAACTTCCAATAGATTTCCATCTCAAAATCTTTACCATTTCAACATCTCCAATTTTCTTTTTTATTTCTCTTGATGCCACATCCATCCATCCATCCATCCATTTTCTTTACACCCTTGTCCTTTAGTGGGATCGGGAGGGGTGCTGGTGCCTCTCCAGCTAATGTTCTGGGCGAGAGGCTCCATTTCCATCCGAACCATTCACATACTAGTTTATGCCCAAATCCGCATTTTCCACGAACGCAGCCAGGCGACACCCCCGCCCCCTCAATTCTTATTCATGAAATTTATTGGCGGTTGGCCAGAAAAGTTAGGTGAGCATTACCGCCACCAACTGGTAAGGAGTGTGAACCACTCGCCAAAATAAAACAAAACAAAGGGAAAAAAAACTCCTATCCTGTATTTCCCTTCTGCCACACACCTGAATTGTATATCTGGATGATTTACAGGCTTCTGCAGTATTTGATGGTCATGCAATCATCTGAATCAGCTGTTCTGGAAGAGAGGCACATCTAAAACATGCTGAGCAGGGGGGCAGTGAAGACCAGGGTTGAGAAACACTGCTATAAAACAACTTTCACTGTTTAAAAAAAATCAAATATAGCTTGCTATCTTCTGATCTTCTGCTTCTTGGATCCTTTTGCAGTGAGTTAACTATGTCAATTTTCATTTTCATGTTACATAAGGTTCCTAATTAACTCGTTTCTCTGAATACAGTAATTCCTACAATGCAAAATAATGTTTTATAGTCTCACCTTCCCCACAGTCACATTTTCCTGTCTGATGTTTCCCTATCAAAGTAATGTTATTCAATCCAGTATGTCTGATTCAAAGTCTGAAATAATCATCTCATGTCTCCTGTTTCTTTCTGTTCTTATTTGCCCAATTCTCTTTTGAATTTTATAAAAAACCACCGTATTTTCCTTTCTTCTACCCATAACTTTTGCCATTCAGGGTTTTGAGTCTGGCAAAATAAGAATTACATTTTTATTGATGACTTGTTTAAAGAGGAGATTCTGGAATCATTTGGTCAGACTCAAGACAAGTATGGGCTAATTTCATCGGACATTAACAGATTTTTGCAGTTAAGAAATGACCTGATGTCCTATCATACAGAATGATCTCTTCCTAAATCATAACCTACCGATTTAAAAGTATTCTTCATAAAGGTCACTAAAGAAAAAAAAGGTGATAAAACTGTCAAATCTATTTAAATGTTTACAGTGATGTATGTTGGGGGTCTCCTGGGACAAAGTACAGGTGGGAACCAGAAATGAATGTTGTGATTGCGAACTAGTGGGAGCTAGTGTGTGAAATGGACATTAACTGAATAACCGCCCAACATGGAAACAATTTTATTGGGAAATAATTGTTAGATACTTCAGAACACCATGTATCATTTCAAAATTTGATTAGGCTAAAACAAATTTGTGCTGAAGACAATGTGGACTTGTTGGAGATCACTCATGTTTTGGGATTACCCAAAAATTAAATCATTTTGGGAAGGAATTAGAGAGGAAATTTAAAATATTTTACACAGTTATACATAATGAAATTCCCTTGCGTTTGTTCTGGGAGTGCTCAGGTGAGTGATTTAAGTAAAGAACAATAGTACCTGCTTGGCATCCTTTTACTGATAGCAAAAAAATCATTACGGTATGTTGGTACAAACCTTTACCCCCTACTGTTAATCAATGGAGAGAGAGAACAGTGAGGGTTTACACTATGGGAAAAATAAAGCTAAACCTACCCATTGATTTACTTAAGAAAAGGTGGAATCCATTGACAACATATCTGGACCTAACATTGTAGCTTGAAAATTTAATGTAGATATACATATATGTTCTTTGTGTGCATGTTTAACAAGGAATATCTTCCCTTTATGTTTGTAATATTTATTTTAACTCCACTGATCAGTAGAGAAAAGATTCATTGGGGTTTCTGGATTTTCATGTTCAACTGATTTGTTTGGTCGAAATTGATGATTTCGAAATTGATAATGTGCTAAAGACCCAGTTTGAATTGAGAATGGAACATTTTTATAAATAATAAAATGCAGCCATGTTAAACAATGATTTTTTTGTATAAAGATATATTTGAGAATGCAAAACCATTAATGAAAACTGTACATTACATTTTTGTTTATGAATGCATTAAAGTAAATCCGATCAACTGAACTCACTCACATAGTACAGAATAGCACAAATCAAACCCTCAAATCCAATCTCACTACAATGTTTGGGAAGGGAGTCCATGTCCAGTCAAATTCTCTTAATATCATCCATACTGAACGGAGAATTTCTTCAGGGAGGCAGAATGACAACAGCTCATAGATCCATGTTTCTGGTTCGGAGGCTCCACAGATTTACAGTTTTTAAGGATGATTTTATTTTGTACCAAATAGTCCAGCAAAAAGAAATATCACTCAAGGAAAAGATTTCAGGGATGCACATCTCTAAGTATCCAAATGTCAAGGTAAAAATGATCCCATTCAACAAAGTACACAAACAAACAAAGCATAGCTCAAGGAAAATGTTCCAGGGACGCACATCTGCAAGTATTCAAATTTCAAGATCCAAATTATCACATTTAAACAACTTAAATTAAACGCTTTCTCCACCTTATAGACAAGAAAGCCCTCCAGTGTATAACTCCAGTTTTCATCTAAATGACTTTTATAATGAACCTCAACAGGGACATATATGGGAAAAAGTTCTACTGCTTTTCACCTGTGTGACGCCTGGTGTGCAGAGTTAAACTAAGTTTGTGACGAAAACTTTTTCCACAGGTCACACATGAAAACGGCTTTTCACCTGTGTGAATTCTCATGTGCAGAGCTAAATTCTGTTTTTGATTAAAACCTTTTCCACAGTTCGCACATGAAAAAAGCATTTCGCCAGAGTGAATCAACATGTGCAGAACTAAATTCCGTTTCCGACTAAAACTTTTTCCACAGGTCTCACATGAAAATAGCTTTTCACCTGTGTGAATAATTATGTGCCGATTTAAATGATATTTCCGACCAAAACGTTTTCCACAGGTCACACATGAAAACGGCTTTTCGCCAGTGTGAATCCTGATGTGCTGAGTTAAATCATGTTTTAGACTAAAATGTTTTCCACAGTTCACACATGAAAACGGCTTTTCACCGGTGTGAATCATCATGTGCCGATTTAAATCTCGTTTTACACTAAAACTTTTTCCACAGTTCATACATGAAAACGGCTTTTCACCTGTATGAGTTCTAATATGACTATTGAGAGCATGTATGACAGTGAAACGTTTTCCACAGGTCTCACATAAGAACAGTTTTCTTTTTTCCTGATTTTGGTTCTCAGCTTCAGCAGCTTCCTGGAAGATGACTTGGTTCCTGTTTGGTTCTGATTCAGTGTAGGATGTTTGCTCATCAACAGGAACCACCATGCAGGTATCAGGCTCCTGTTTTAACTGAACCTGTTCTTCACCCTGACTGCAGTAAACTTCGTTCTTTTCCACTTTTATCTGCTGGTGTTCTAGATCCTCCTGCTCTTTTGTCTGATGATCTTCTGGTTCTTCCTGTTGTTTCACCTGAAGAGGCTCTAACTCCTCCTGGTCCAGAGTGGATCTCCTCTCCTGCTTATAAATGTTACACTGGAGACAATCTGGACAAGAAAACAGAGAAAAAGAGCGATTGAAAAAGAGCAACTTTGACATCCACTGGATTACGCAATTACTAAAATATTTGTTTACACCAGCCATACTTTGAATTATATTAAAATTTTATTTTAGTCCACTTTATATCTTTGGGGTCTATTTACAAACATGAGTTTATTTGTAGGTTAGTAGTTGTTTAGTTTTTGTTCTTTTGTTATGTACTTTTCTAAGTTGGACAGGAAGAAATGTGGGTCCATTATCTGTAAGTACAGGGACTGGTATGGGACCAGCATGCACTGGGTTGGGCCTGTGGGTAGACAGGCTAAAGAAAAGAAAAATAAAAGGATGTGAAAACTTCACTCAAATGTAAATAGTGCTTTTCCTCAGCTTTTGTTTCATAAAGATCAGAGATCATAGTGATGTGCTGGGAAATGTAGATGATGGGTTATTAGTGTTTAAATTGCCCAGACTGATCATCCTGGAGCTCCAAACAAAACCTAAAACAGGAGCTGTGTGGTACCGGTCCAGCTACGGTCATCCTTCAGTCGAGCCACCCACTTTGTGAATGCGCCTTATGGTCAATTTAGAATAAACGTCCACTTTGCCACTCAAGGGTCTCTGACACGCTGTCAGTCTTTAAATCCTTGCTGGACGCGCTACTGTTCAGACAGGCATTTGCACAATCTCTTTATGCATTTATTTAATTGGAATTTTTTTTTCTTTAAAATGTATTATTGTTTTTGTGAGGGAACCTTGTGCCATGAAAGCACATTTTACATAAATTATAGAGTTATTATTATAAATACTCATACTGCTAAAAACAAGAACGTTGCCATGGTTACTGCTTCGTGTGGTGGGAGACTTTCAGGTATTTATACTAATTTACGTATTTATAGGTGGTGGCAGGGCAGACCAGCAGCTGTGCTCAATTTCACGCAAAAAGCGTGAGCACGGCTTTATGCATCAGATTTTTTTTTGTGTGCCGCACTTTTGTAAATGTAAAAACTGCGCACTCTTATGCACGAGGCCCTAGGAGAGGAAACGATGAAAAATAGTGATGGTGAGCGTTGTAATGCGTATTTTCTTTTTTAGATTATTTCAGATTACGTTTTACGTGTCAAGTAGTTCGACCCAATGTTAGCAATAGCTCATGTCTACGTTAGCTAAGTCCTCCATTAGTATCACGCCTCGGTACAGTTTAAAACAGTATCTTCCTGGCCCATTACAGCCATGTCTACGTTTATCACCATGCTCAGCTATTTTTATGATGCCGACAAGAATGTAGGCTTAGGTGACGTCTTTTATTAATTTTTATTATAATTAATTTTATTAATTGTCTGGCAGATAATTAATAAAATATTCCATATTTAATTTCTATATGTCCTTTTTCAACTATGCAATTTATGAAGTGAAACATTTAACACAGTGAAATGTGGAAAATACATAAATTTTTCGATTTACAAGATATTTTTATATTTATGATTCCAAAACTTTTACCAACTCAGGTGTTGATTGATCTGTATAATTGAGATTTTTTTGTTGTCTCAATAGCAGATAGTTGGAAACATGGCTCATGCCTTGGCTATAGCACTCACAAGGGAACTTGTGGGAAATACAAGCTCTCCCTCAGCAAGTTCATGCCCTAATAACGGCAACAATTCTGACCCTTTGGCTTCAAATTCTTCAACACGGGTCAACCAGGCATTAAAACGGTAAGATTTGATTTTCTTTTTAAAATTGGAAACAAAGTAGATAGCAGTTATGTGTTTATTTCATATATGTTTTTTCATTGTTGGTTTTAGTAATTTATGGACTCTGCCTTGACTGGATCTTTTGTCTCAAAATATTATCTTTATTCTCAAAGGCAATTTCCAAATCTGTTTCAAAAGTCAGACCTGAAAAAAGGCAAAAAATCTCCAACATTGGAATATACGTATTGCCAGGCCCCACCAATCTAACCCCAAAAAATTCTGATGAGCTTCCCTTAGCACATGCAGGGTTAGGGAGAAGGGTGCTTTCTTTTTCTGATGACAGCAGGCATGAGGAGGTAATAAAGGAAAATAATTATCAGTTACTCATAATATTTAATGTCTAATTTATTTTGTATTGGTGTTCTTATAGTACTATGCATTGTATGTAACACATTGTCAGTCAGTTGGAGGACGAGTTTATCAAACTAAAAGAACTGAAGGGAAGATGGATGTTCCATAAAGCATCAGGTTAAAATGATTCCTCTTTAATAAGATTGTTCATATTTATTTTGATTTGTAAAATGTTCAGGTTGCACCATTAAATGTATATCTTTATTTATCTCAGGTGGAGGTGGTCAAAGGAAATTGTCAATAATCCCAATGGATGCAGAAGGGTACAGCGGCAAGCTGCACCGTTCGGCTTCAAATAATGGGAAAATAGTCCTCTTCCTGGTGCCCTTCCAGGAAGAAATGGACACAAGTCCACTACCGTTTGATGCTGAGGAGTTTGCCAAAATGCCTCAGGTGCCCTGTGAAGAGGCATTGTTAATACTTGTGGTATTAACAATGCCTCTTCAGATGCTGGCGTTACATGCTGGGTCTTGCGGAAAAATTACAGAAGTTGTCCTCATTTCCTCCCTAACTTAATCAATCAACATTACTATGTTGAACTCCTTGATTTTAATATCTATGTTTATATATACACACACACACACACGCCTGTGGCAATACTGGCATTAATGTTTCACAATTTAAACAGAATCGGACTGATCAGTCTGAACCTATAGAGGTTGATGAGGATGACTGTGACACATTGGAGGAGCCAGAAGACACAATTGAAGATTTGGATGAAAGAGAGGTATTTCTACATGACATGGAATCACTATCCACAATTGATCCTGTTAAAAATGTTGCACACAAACTAATTTATTTTTAAAAAATAAAGCAAATAACTTCTAATATTCTTGCAAAAAATATATTTTTTAATTTTTATTATTTTGAAAAATTAATTTTCTGTACAGTGCTGCCCTATCTGCCAGAGGGATTTCTCGAAGTCTATGCTTCCTTATCATGCCAGTGACTGCTGTGACAGGTATTGGTGTATAATTTTTTTTCTTTAGGAAGGTAGACGGATATGTTTTTATGTGAATAGGGCATGTAATGTAAAAATGGTATGAGTATTCAGACAACATGTAAAAAAGAGCTTTACAACTACAGTTAATTTAAAAATTTTGCCCTAATAAAATATTTGAAAACATTTTCTATCACTGTTTCTGTAACATAGCTGGATGTCGTTTCCTATCACATAAATCAATTTTTTTTCCTTCAGCAGGGAGGGAGTATTGGAAATACACCCAGATATGCCAGGACCATCATCAGCAACTTCAGGGACTTCTTATTCTGCAGAACCTAGAAGTACTGAAGGTATCATACTATAGTAAATAAGTCTGAAAAACATGTGATCCTGGATGTTGTTGGGTAGGTTTGCTGTATATCTGTTGTATAGGATGGTAGAAGGGGGACTGCCATGCCGTCTTCTTTGAAGCCATGGATTCTCCCACCACAGACTAGTAGTCCAGTCTCTACCTCTCCGTACACCACCAAGTGGTCTGTAGTGGTAGCTGGAAGGGTCACTCCCTCTTGTGCAGCCAGACAGATGTCTCTAAAAGCATCTTGACGTTCAAAAACAGTGATGACCCCACTTGTTGGCACTGCCTCCCACTTTGGTGTCTTTATGGACTTGTTTCCAGATATAAATTTTCTGGTAGCTCTCCATATGAAAGAAACAGTCTTGACCAGACACATTAGGCTATTAAAGTGGCTTTCATCCACCAAGTTTTTACAGCTGCCCCAGCAGGTGGTCTCCGCTCAGAGCTTTGTTCCGAAGTTTGATCTTTCTTGGCTTGGGGTCTGGTCAGTGCTGCTACAAATGACTTCTTTTGCATATTATTAATGCTTTCTTAAGCTGCAGTAGACACCTCTTTTGCAGACATAATGAGCCACTCACACTCGGGGAGGTGTAGGAACTTTGGTCCTTCCTGCCACTCTGAATTAACATCAAGTTCTTTTGGTCCAGCTCCACGAGTGATAATGTCGGCTATGTTGAGTTGTCCAGGGATCCACCACCTGTCTTGTAGCCGTGTACTGCTTTGCATTTCTCCTATCCTATTAGCGAAGAAAGTTCGAAATCCATAACTCTCACGCTGAATGGCTCCAAGAATTGTTTGGCTGTCCAATAAATGGTACCACTTGCTGATCTTGATCTGGGCATGCTGCTCAAAGTATTTTTTAAGAAGACTTGCAAAGACCGCACCACAAAGCTCTGCTTTGACTGCATCTCCTTTCTGGTCTAGAGGCGTCAACTTTGCTTTTGACTCTACTAATCGAACATTATTTGTTTGCAGCAGTTCCACCGTAGGTAGAGAACAGCACCATATGAGCTTTCACTGCCATCTGAAAAAGTGATTGCAATGGGTTCAGTAGTGACATCTGGAGGAGTAAGGGCTCTTGGAAATGCAATTTTACTTAGCTGTACCTACTCTTCAAATAGATCAACCGCATCTCTGTGGAGCTCATCAGATAAGGCAAGGTCCCATGTGTCTTTGACAATGTTACACTTTGGTTTCGCCTCCTGCAATGCTCTTCGGACCAAAATAGCCCCTTTGATGGAGTTGTCAGGCCGATTGGGTCATATAAACCAGCTATTTGACTCAACAGCTCACGACGTGTCAATGGGTCTGGTGTTTTTAGCCGTACCTCTTCTAGCAGTATATCTTGACCCAGTCTAATTTTTTTTTTCTTTCTCGGAGAAATAAATTCTCACCATGACATGCAACTTGTCTTCATTTGCGATGTAACCAAGGCCAAGTGCCTTATTGTTTTCCTCCTTCAGTTGATTCGGCAGAACAATCATCTGTGGTGATGTCTCTAGTTTCTCTTCCTTATTTTGGCCAGAGAAGACCCACGGCTTCAGCTCAGATCCTCCTGCTTTTAGAATCAACTCTACATTCTTTGTGATGTCCTCAAGTCTTTTGCGGGAGTTGTGGGATGTTATGTCGTCAACATAGCTGTGCTCATGTAATACTTGACACTCATCTTTCATGTGGTTGAACTGAGGAAGGTTAGCCGTCTCTCTCATGGCGAGTTGGGCTATACAACCTGCTGGTTTGTCCCCAATGTTTACCCGTGTAATTGAAAACTCTTCCAGCTCCTCATCCACTGAATCACGCCACAAGAAGCGGTGCAGATGGACCTCTCGCTCCTCAAGGCATACAGAATTATACATTTTCTTGATGTCTCCCAGAGCAGCAAAAGTGCCCTGACGGAACTTGAGGAGGACAGCTCAGATGGAATTGAGAACATCAGGACCTTTCAACAGCAGATCATTTAGACTTTGGCCTTTATACTTTTGACTACTGTTCCAGACTAGTCTCACTGGACTTGTAACAGAGTGCAGGTTAGGAGCGATGAGATGGCTTATGTACCAGACAGGTCCTTTCCAGGTACTTAAATCCTCTTCAGTCAGCTTTTTTGCAGCCCGACGGTCAACCATTTCATGAACTTGAGCACTGTAAGCCTTTTTCCATTGTGGTTCCTTGGCCAGTTGTCTCTCCGTTCTGAGAAAGGTTGCCTCCACTGCTTTTTTGTTATTTGGCAATGTGGAGGGGTCCTCAAGCCATGGATAGCTTGCATGCCAATGGGGACTGTCACTGTGGTCATCAGCTCCAGCATATGTCAGTCCACTCTTCACCACTTTTAATTCCCTTTCTTCTGCCAAGGTCATTTCTTTACCACCGGGCTGGCAGTTGCCACAGCGGCAGCCTCCGCATTTTGGGGTGCAAGCAGCACCAATGCTGTCCCACTTCCACCATTCAAGAAAATCACGAGTGGTCACAGCAGAGCTAAAATGCTTGATGGTAGATGAGGGGCATACATGCTCTTTATACATCACTGCAGCGGTTCTCATTGATCTGGCGAAGTGGGTTCTAGATTGGTGTGCTGTGAATGTAGCATCTTCAAACAGCCCAGGGTATGTTCCTGCGACTGTCTTTCCCAATGGTCCATCCCATAATACAAGATCTCCAACAGCACGTATCTTCTGTGGAACCAGCCGACCTTCTTTATGACTTATTAACAGCTGTATCTTCTTTGGTCTCACGAGTTCACTAAGGGGGACGTCTGGGAAGAACTTTTGAAGTGCTTTCTCAGTTACATATTGATGGATGTCTGCAATGTTGTCCAAACCATAGCAGAGGAGTTGGTGGGACCTGAAGTTCCCCTTTTCTGTCTTGACCCGGATCTTTAGGAGGTACCGTCTTGTGGTAACTTGAACTTTCATTCCTCCCACACTGTGGACAACCAGGGTTATGGCTTCACTCCTCAGGTTTAATTGATCAGCTGCAGAATGTGTTATATAGTTGGTATCTGATGCTAGATCAATTAGAGTCCCAATCTTTTGTCCTGCATTGGCTGTGACCTCTAATAGCATCATGATGACAGGCCACTCCACCAAACCATTCTTTGCCAGAAGGTTGGGCTGACTGGACACAGATGTTTTAGCCACTGCATTACAGAAGACATGACGACACTTTTCTGCCTGTTCAGGAGGGAGGCCTTTAATGAAATCTTCTTGGGCTTGGGTGTAGCGTCCTGCTACATCCCCTCCCACTGCAGTGTCTTTGCGCCTCTGGATTGAATTCTCTCTGGACACATCAGCTCTTGGACAGAGATAATAATGGTGCTCTGCAGTGCGTTGCTCCTTGCTGTCTGGCCTTCTGCACAAAAATTCAGTTTTACAGTTCTCATACTCGTTGTGAATCTCCAGACACTTTTTGCAGGCCCCCAAGTTTTTTAACAGCTTCCTTCTTTTCTGACAACTTGAGCATACAAAACTTTTTACAGAAATACAGCCTTTTCTTATGCTTCTCGTCTCCACAAACCACACATCCTTGAGACATGTCTGTTGGCTGAATAGAAGTTCTGGTCCAGGCTTGACGTGGTTCAGACCTTGGTTTTGACTCCTCGTCCTTCAATTGATCCAGCTTTTCATAAATTGCTTCTTGACCTTGAAGAAATTTCAGGAGGTAGTCAAATCGTTTGTCTTCTTCAGCCTCAGTCCCTTTGCTGGCTATATGGAGAAGCCATTCCTTCTTCAGGCTGTCTGGAAGTTTACTTTCTATTGCTTTTGTTATAATAGGGTTCTTTATAGCAGCAGTTGCACCTAGTTCTTTGAGATCTATCAGAGCTTTTTCTACAGTTTGAATTAGCTCAACAATCTTCTTGGGATGGTTCCCTTTAACTGGTGGAACCTTTTGAAGCTCCTCCACTATTTCAAGGAAAATAGTTGTTTTATTTCCAAAGCGATTCTCTAGAACTCGGAATATCTCATCAGCTGTTGTGTAAGTTGTGAGACGATGGTCTCGTACTATTTTCTCATCCACACTGTCGAGAAGATGATATTTTTTAATCTCTTTTGATCCTGTAGGTTCTCCCTGCATCTGGAGTGCTTCCCAATCTTTTTTCCACTGATGAAACTCTCTATGAACTCCAGTGAACTTTGGCAGAGCAGCAGGTTTTAATTTAATGGCTGGTGCCACAGGAAAACTCATAGAAGTGCTTAACCTTTTGGTCACGTCTCTGCTTTGCTCTTCAATAAATTCTGCTTTTCTTAATGTTAATTTTGGTAATATGGTCTCAAGAGCTCTGATACGACTCTGAAACTGATGTTGCTCTGCATGAGGAGCCCAGCACCTCCAATGTTTATGCACTGCCTTTGCTGTCTTTACTAGATTTTGCAGATGTTCTATTATGAACCCATATGCATCTACATTTATACTTGGGTTTACAGTGTCCACCTGATCTGCATGTGACTCTGCAGTTATAATGGCTCGTGTCACTTCATATTCCCCAAAACTTTCCCACAATGTCTTTTGTATTAGGTTTTTTAGCTCTTGCTTCTTTTTCTCACATTCTTTGGTTGTTTTATCTAAATCAGCCTTTTATTGTTCACTTAACACCTCTGGATCTGAATTTTCAGCAGTGTATTGTTCTGCAACATCATCATTGGCTTCAAGAACTTTACTGGCTTCTGCTGTGAGCTTTGCAAAGTTGTCCCTGAGCTCTTCCTCATCATTGTGTGCATTCGTAGTACATTATTGGCTAAACGGGAGAATTGACCCTTCACAGTTGTTCTAGCGCTCTTCAGCTGCTCCAACACTACTGAGTCAGCCATTTTGATGTAAGCAGCAGGGCAAAAGAACAATCTTGATTGTCTCTTTGTGGACACGTTTGGTCCAACCAACAAATTCTTAATGTCCCTCCAGTCTTTAGACTGCGGTTTTTCAGGTTAGGTTTACTGTGCGATTCCCCACTTGAAAGGGATAGTTTCCACTGTGAAGTTTGAACTGGATTTCACTCAGAGCCTTTAATTTAGTTGACTCATCTTTATTTTTCGTATGATGGTCCACATAGCACATAACCCATAGAATGTAGTTGAAAAACCTCAAAAGAAACAGAAACACATCTATTACATTCTGAAATTAACAAGATAAATACATTGTGAATAATCAGATTTCTACCAGTTATTTCAAAAGTATAATAAATATTTTATAGTAAAATTCAACAGCAATAAATTAGCATTTTTATCAACATTTTGTTAAATATTTTCACAAACATTCTGACCAACATTTTTTTTCTTTCTACTTTAACCAATAAACACCAAGTGTATTTTTTCTTCTTTTTAACTTACTAGCTTGACTTCAATAAGATTAAACAATTTGATACAACAATCAGAGTTCATTTGCTACTCCAATGAAATTCAGCAATGAGCAACAGCATTGTGAGGCTTACCGGCTGTCTTTCACAGTTTGTAGAAACTTTTACACAGTTCTGAATCTACATGCTACCAGCACTGTCTGCTTCTCATGCTCTCAAACAGGAGTGACAGGTCAGTCAGCCAAAAGTAGCTGCACTCTGATTGCTAGGAGATTGAGTCCACCTGGTTCTCCTCACCAACAGGGAGAGAAGAGCTGCAGAAAGGTGCAGCAAAGGGGAGTGGCAGAGGGGAGTGGTTACCTAGCAGTTCACCAGAACATTCCAAGAAAAGCCTCGACGCATGAGATTGAAGAGTGGCGCCGTGAAGTGAACCTCTACTTTCATATGCATCATATAGTGTAATGCATAAGTTATCTAAAAACAGATAACACTCAATGCTTTTTTTATTGATTTACTGCTAAATGCAGCAGTAGCGTTGATGCCCACACAAACATTACTCCAAGTTACAATGAAGGAATGACGCACAATGTTCTTCACTGCAGTTGTTATTCATGTGAATTTTACTTGTACTGCATTTCTACTTTTAAGTTGTGTTGTAGAAAGATTTCCGTACTGCTATATTACTCAATAAAATAAAATATATAAAAATGGACAATTGTGATGAAAAACTATAACGTAAACAAATTCACAGACATTACTCCTTCAAATAACTTTTTATCTTTTCCTCCAAAAGCTATTTCTTATATGCATTTGATGATGCCTTTATTCATGTTCTGTTTATTGCATGCTTCTTGTTTCAACTTTTATTTATAACTCAGGATGTAGGCTACATTTTCATATTTTTAGAATGATCATTGTATTTTAATAATAGATTTTCATGCTTTAGTCATATTTATATAGTTGTCCTTTTATCTTTTCAAAGGGAATGACCTCTTCTACATACGACAAAAAGGCAGGCGGATCCTCAACAAAGGTCAAAGTAGTTAAAGGTGCTGAGGAAGCCGAAACAAATATTTGTTGACTTTCATACCAGCCCTACAGGTGCACATTGTGGCCAATTAAAAACAGATGCAATCTCAAGGAGAGTTTATTGGCCAGGAATGTCTGTGGACATCAAGAAATGGGTATGTTAGCACAGGACTAAGTAAAGAATTTTCTTTACCAATACCGAATACATTTAAATTTTAGGAAAAGAAATGTGTAAACCTTATTTGTGTTACCAATATGAAACTACAATTGTCCAATAATGTCAACTTTGCGTGTGTTAAATTCTTGTTTGTTTTTGTCTTTCACTAAGTTCCCAGGTCTCTGAGTGCTCATCCTGTCAGGGTAGTGCCCAAGCATTGAACAGCTATCAGAGTAAACTCCCATAAAGGTAAAGTAATTCATTGTGAAAATAAACACTTTTACTGAGACTACTATGTAGTCTCAGCAGTGGTTGGTTGTCCTGTTTTGTCTGTTCTCACAAAGGGTCAATATTTGGAACAAGTAGATGTATAAAATTAAGGAATGTATTTTTAATATACTAAACATTTTACAATACATTGATAAGCTATTATTTTTAGCTTAATAAAATACTGCTTTTGAAAATATTCTTGTCTTCTATTATTTTTTTATTTAATAATCTATTAAGTCTTTCATTTAAGACGTTGAACTAATTGGGATGGACCTCATTGGAAAACTTGCTGAAACAAAATCTGGACACAAATATATTTGTGTCATGATTGACTATTTCACAAAGAGCCACAAGCTTATCCACTGAAGAACAAATCGGCACCTGAAGTTACGGAATGCATAATTACGTTTGTGCATCAGTTTGAGGCCCCAAAAGGGATTTTGACAGACCAAGGAAGAGAATTTGTAAATTCTGTAAGTATTTGTTTTCAATATCTTAGAGAAATTTAACACTATGAATGTCCTCCTTTACACCATTTGTTTCGATATGCTGTTTAAAGCAGGTTATTTTGTTATAGCTATTTGTTCGTAAATTTTCAGATAAACCAAGAAGTGTGCAAAGTTCTCAATATTAAACGAAGTCTGTGTTCCCCATACCACCCCCAAAGTAACGGGTTGGCTGAAAAAATGAATGGGACCCTTCAAAGGTGAGTAC
>NW_006800411.1:236708-250864 GCF_000485575.1 Poecilia formosa
CCGATTACTCGATTAATCGTAAGAATAATCGATAGATTACTCGATTACTAAAATATTCGTTTACAACAGCCCTAATAAGAACCACAGACAACGTATATCAGTTTTTGCAAAAGGAGAAGCCACAGCAAACTGCTCCTCCAAGCCATTCACTGAGCGTTCTGCCCTCCCTCGGCTAGAGCTGGCCTTTTATATTGGAAAAGGAAAGAACTAAAAAGATAAACAGAAGAGAGAGAAGGCAAACTTTATCTACACACAGGCCATCAAGCCCTTTCCCTTGGGAGAGCCATTTCTCTCAAGGGCAGAGGGACCAATCGGTTATCTTGCAGCAGTGATACTTGATGCCAAAAGTATTCAACACAGCAGTGAAAAGTCTTGACAGAAAATAAAAATGAAATCACAAGACTGAAATGTTTGATATTATAAATGTGAGAATGATAACACAAAAATCCCAACACAGAATTCCTAAATTATAGTATTCAATTACCACTTCTTTCAATTATCACTTCAGTTTCTTCATCAATATTTTAAGTTTTCACAGATTGTATTTGAATTAAATTTCTGAGGTCATGAATTTATGTAAAGCATCTACTTTGTGAAGTCTATCCTTCACAAAGGACTTTATTCTGAAAAGAGTTTCAGAATTTTTGCTATAAATGTGAAAATTGCATAAACCTTATCAAAACACATTGTCGGTATACTCTACCAGAATATGTGTGATGTCTCACTGTAGCATTCCATACATACGAGTCCATGCTTTCTAAATGACAGATATTAACTGACACTTGAAATATTAATTTTGTGTTGAAAGATTGACATTGCTGTGGAGGACATCATTGGAGTGGAGGAGTTGGCACAAGACCTGAAAATACAAGAACACCTGAGGAGCATTGTCATCGAAAGTGTTTCCAAAAAACAGGACAAAGCAAAGGGCAGAGCACAACACATTGGCACTGTGTTTAAACCTGGTGACCGAGTTTGGAGGCAGAGCATACGCAGTCAGCAGAGAAGAGGTGGGAAGTTGGATGCTGGTTTCCTGGGACCCTATACAGTCATCAATATCCAAAGCAAAAATGCAGATATTGAAGATGATAATGGTGTGATATTCCAAATGATAAACACTGACCATGTGAAAATCTGCATTAGAGAGAGTCTCCGACTGACGCATTGTTTAAAAAACCAAGGAAGCAAAATAAATTCTCCTCAATCCCTACCAAAAACTGTATGATAAAAACTTTCAGGTTGGTGCTTTGGTATCAACTAAAGCTTTTTTGAAGGACATTTTTATTTACAAAGACTTCAAAATTAATTTTGTTTTATTTATTTTTATTTGAAATGTCTTCCAGTTGCAGTGTTAAATGTTCATTATAATTTAAAGTTTACTATCTTTCAGATTATGTTGTTGCATTATTATTTTGCCATTAACATTTTATTACTTACCTCTCCCGACCCCACTAAGGGACAAGGGTGTAAAGAAAAGGGATGGATGGATTTTATTTCTTAAAAAAGGTCTCAAAACAACAATAATATCGTTTATCAAAAATCAAAATGTTATTGTGACAAGCCTACAAACATATGATATATAGTGTAGTTAGTTTATTACTAGGGATGGCATAGTTACTTTGAAAGAGTAATTTGATTACTCGTGCAAAATTCATCCATCAGCTAGAAAATGTGCATCTCTTTTCCCTCCATCGTTTAGTGTCGCTGGTGTTACACATGAAACGTATCTCCCCAAGGAAAAAGAAGAAAGCAACAATATGTGTTTAAAAAAAATACTAACACAGACTGACTTGGAAACTTTAATCTGAATATTGGATTGTAAATAGTAACACGTTAGATTACAAGTTACAAGGGGTCAGATTAGACCAACGCGCTGATGACACCATTGTTTGACATTTTTGCTCAAGCTATTTACGGATCTTTCAGGTTTCCGATATGTCTCCCCCCAATGATAAACTTGTTCCTACGCCCTTGTGCTCTGCTGTGACATCAAGGGAACAATATATGTAAACTAGAAAATTCCTGCAGAAATTTTAAGGGGCCTGCCAAAGTGTGCCCGTCGGTTTGGACCCAGCGTTATGATGCTAAAAATTAGCCTTAATGCTAAAGAAAGCTTCATTGTAGTCAATAACTTGTGGAGAGTCAGAAGCATGTGGACTAAGCTGTACTTGTACCATTCAGTGTGTTAAAATTAATGCATAAACTAAAATATGCCAAAATGCTAATGTTAGCATGAAGACTATCAGTAGCATGTGCGGCATCACTAGCATGTTCTCTGTTATTGACTTACTCCATTCAGTATACTAAACTTGGCAAATAAGTAAGAAAATTAACTAATAGGTTATTTTAGGTAAAATGCTAATGCGTGCAAGGAAGTGCACTAGTGGGTAGCAGTGAAATGCTAATGTTTGTGCTAATGTTAATAAACTGCCTTGCTGTGCAAGGCAGTTCACTATCCTGAGAAAACAAACGTAAAAAAACCTTAATATTTTTGCACCACCTATGGCGGTGCACTGACGTGAGGGGAGTATGCAGGCTTTTATTTTGAAACTTTCATTAAGCTTCATTTGAAATGGCAACAGTAATCCCATGTGTAACAGTGGTTTGGTTAAACCAGTTATCTAACACAAAAAAGAGCAATTACATGATGTAAAAATTATCAAGGCTTTTATTTTGAAAATTTTCAATAAGCTTCATTTGAAATTGCCACACTAATTTCATGTGTAATAGTGATCAGGTTAAATCAGTTATATGATGCTCAAAGCACAAGTAGTTTATAATACCAGCCAACTCCTCCTCTGTAATAACTGAGTGTTCCGCCATGTTGTAGTTCTGACATGCTGCTCAGGCCTCTGTTTTAACTGAGTCTTGGCCATAGATAGAACTACAGTTATGGCAGTTATGGCTGCTGGTTTATAGTCCAGACCAGCAGCTCTGCCTTTCTGTGTATTCTGTTGCTATAGCGATGAATACTCAGCTGACTGCTGTGTGTGTGAGAGACAGGAAGCTGGGGAAGGATTTCAATCTTTGAGACAAACATGAAATGCTAATGTTACTATCCTGACACTATCCTGAGAAAACAAACATAAAAAAAGATTAATATTTTGATACCTTTTTTGTGGGGTTTCTTGCAGCGGTACGAGCTGCATTAACGGTAATGGAAGAATAATAAATAATAAAGAGACATTCTATTGGGTGTAGAACAATAGGTGCCTGCCATGCAATGCATGGAGGCAGTGACTGACCGACAAAGCAGGTCAGTCACTGCTCTCCCTATGCATTGCTATGGGCAGCCCCCAATAATAATGAAGAGACATTCTATTGTGTGTAGAACAATAGGTGCCTGCCATACAATGCATGGAGGCAGTGACTGACCTGCTTTGCAGGTCAGTCACTGCCTCCATGCATTGCTATAGGCAGCCCCCAATAATAATAATGAGACATTCTATTAGGTGTAGAACAATAGGTGCCTACCATGCAATGCATGGAGGCCCCCAAATAGGCAAAATGAAGCCTTACAATGAATAAACAAGTAAAAGGTGTCTGATACATAAATTCTGATTAATCTGTTTGTATGAAACAATGGCTGGATCAAAAAGAAAACTGGAAACAAACAGGAGAGAGAGAGTTGAGATTAGCTTGTTACTCGCTATGTGGACAACGATTTATTACTTAAAAATAAAAACTATAACTGCTCGGATTCAGGTGAGTTCTCTGTTTTGCGTGCTTCATAAAAATCCTCCTGGATTACTCGACACATCACTAATGAAAAAATAGATTTTGTTATTTGCTTGTCAAACTGGGAAAAATAAACTATAAAAGCAATCTTAAAGTTTTTTGGACATTGAACTTCTTTTATCTACGTATGAAGCATCACCTCAGTGCAGCAGTGGCTTATTGGTTGGACTTTTATAGGATATCTGGTTTGACAAACAATCCCCCCTACAATTTATTACAAATTATTACATTTTACAGCTACTAGCACCTCTATTATTAGTTTATGTTGCTAGCTTTACTAACCTTGCTCTGCATTGTTCACATTTCTCCTGTTTTCAAGAGTAAGACTCGGTAGTTAAAGGAGCAGAGCCGTAAGAAGGTCACTGGCTCCATTTTCTCTCTACATAAATAAGCCATTCTCACAGCGTCATTGTGTTGTCTGCCTTCATTTACACGTTAACAAAACATTTATACGGGAGGGAAACGGTTACTAAAATGATCTTCATACAGAAAGCTTCTATATTTAGACATTAACCTTCATCCAAACGCCGGGGTTTCCTACCTATTCGGTGTAAGATAATCCGGGGAGTCCGGGAGAAATCCAGCAGTATGCGCTGATCGTCCATCTCTTCCTCCGACTCGACGATGATTCCTTTATACTCTTCAGTAGCAGTTAGCTGTTCAGTTGAACAACATTCAACTGAACAGACCGCGTGCCATCCTCCTCTTCTTTTTCTTTTTCTCCCTCTTCTTCTTCTTTGGGGTTTTATGACTGTCGGCTTCCATGTTATTACATTACCGCCACCTTGTGGATTATACGATCATCACATCAGGGACGCGGTAAAGGGGTGAAAAGTGATGACAGTTCTCGGGGCCCTGACCAACAGGGGGCCCTTCACAATTTAATTATTTATATTTTGTTCATAGACATAAAATAAAAAAATCTGGGTCCTGTCAAATACAAAATTAATCATATTTCATTTTCAAAGATTGTTTTTAGCAGTAAAAATGTTATGTTACCCTCCCAGACCAAAAAACATACATCCGTTTTTGCCCTGAACTCCCCCTGAATCTGCATGAAATGGTTCGTTCCTGTTTGGAGCGCTTCACCGTGACGTATGATGAATACAGCGGCGACTGTGGCAGTTACTATGCTGCTAAGAAAAGTTATAAAATCAGGTTTTCAAAAAAATAAAGAGGGAGGCAAGAATGTTAATTTATAACCCAGTTTTTCTCCAAGAGAGGTGGGTAGACTGTGAGATTATCAACCATTTAGCATAATTAGCTTGGCTACAAACTACTGTTTGCCTCCATTCCACTAGCATTTAATGAATTAAGGAAAAAAAATTACCAACATATTTATATATTTAACTTGTTCCCTGTGCCTTTTACCACTTAACAAATTAGTGAGTGAGCAGCAGCTCTAAAACACGTCCCTCCTGACCCGTCCTCCCCTGAATGAAATTAAAGCTGCAGTATGTAACTTTTATATAAATATTTTTTTCCACATATTTTTCAAAAACTGTCATTATGTTGTGACAGTATAGTATGAGAGGTAGACTGAAAAATCTTTCCTCTGCCTTCTCTCAGTGCTAGAAACAACCAGTCAGTAGCAGGAGACTTTTAGTGCTGTCAATCACAATCTCATGTGCTGCTGCTCATCCTTTCTTCCCCTCGATTTGTGCCGTGCTGCAGTTAGCATATCACAGAACTGTGCAGATTCAAACTGTGAATGCTCAGTTTAGTTAGCATAGCTACCAATGGCAGAAGATAAACGGTTTCTTGTTATAAGTTGTTTCTCCACCATTAGCGTATTTAGCAGAGAGTGAATGAGGCTAATTGACAGTGCTAAGAGCGTCCTACTGGTTCTGATTAGTTGTTTTGGTCAGAACGGTGCATTACTTTAACCAGTAATAGTAATTCACGTAGGAGATGGAGGATATTGATTGTTTTCACAGATTATCTGTCTCATAACAAACTGCTATGACATGGTGACAACTTTAACAAATATGGAGAAAACATATTTTTTATTAAAGTTATGTACTTCAGCTTGAATAAAATGCAACTACTAGCATTTTTGAGAAGTCTGGATTTCTTTATGTGTAGTTGTACGTTGCTTTAGGCTGTTGCTCATGGGGAGAGATATTTCAGTATCTAAAACTAATAGAAAAAATTTAAACAACCTACTTGCATACTGGATGTGGACTGTTGGATGTTAAATTCATGAGCAGTAAATTTTGTGCTAATTATCAATATTGAACCAAAGAAAGCAAGGCAGATGCAAGCCTTTAAAATTGTGAGGCTTTTTATGGGTCAAATAGACTCAAAAAATTGTTACAGCAGTAGTGCGAGGGGCCCAAACAATTTTTTTGTCAGGGGGCCCAAGAGTTCTGGCAGCGCCCCTGGTCACATCTAAAAATTTCTCATACAGTGCCACTTGTCTTTGAGAAACGTAAAATCTTTTTGTAGTAACAATAGAAGACAACTGCAGCATAAAAGAGAAAAATACAACTAAGACAAAAGACACACTAAATTATTGGAGACAATAATAATCGAACATACTTTCTACAATCAAGAACAATCAATGAAAATTACTTTATAGTGAATATTAAATATTTTTTTTTGTTTAATAGATATAATTGAGAATTGACAACCGTTAATGAAAATGTACACTTAGTGCATAACAGCACATTGTAATTTTGATTAAAAGTGTATTAAGGTAAACAACATCCACCCCTCACACTCTCGCTGTACAGGATAAATAATACAAATCAATCCTCAAGCCTTTGTGAGAATGTTCTGAAAGGAAGTCCACGTCCAATCAAACTCTGTTAATGCATCAATTACTCCCAGTGGGCCACAACGCTTCTTCAACTATCAGCATCAGTTCTGGCTCTGTGTGCTCAGCCCTCTGTGTAGCAGCCACTTGGAATAAAACAGCCAGATGCACAGAGTTACAAATGGATGTAATTCAATCTTGTAATTTCTTGTCATAGACATCATGAAAACTGCAGCATTAAATGAAAAAATACAGCATTATTGGACATGTTTAACTCAATATAATGATTTCCAAGGCTTAATCATTAAGAAATATAACTGGACGTGTCCTCAAGAGCCTTTTAAAAGAAGCATAAATCAAAATTAAAGCTGCAAACAGCGTTGGAGGCCCTCACAGCTCAGCGCCGCTCTGGCCTTATTGAGATCGCTTGAGCTCCATCAGCGCCACTCGCTCACCACCGTGAACACTCTCATGCAGTTCCCACACTTGTCCAACATACGCTGATGTACCATCATGTTGTTCTGCTTCATTAAACACAGGTTGAAATCTGCATGAACCACAGAGTAAAGGGAAGAAAATCAGTGTGAAAACATGTGACTTCCTGTTGAATGGGGCAGGGGTTGTAGTGATGTCACTAATTGGCCATGTGATGTGATGAGCTCTGGTCTGTGATGATACAAATGAAGTTTGATGCACCTGGGAGCTTATGTGGGGATGTTATTCCACCTTGATGTTTCATGGCGAACGGTCAGACTTGAGGCTTAGCCACACCCACATGATTTGATGTACAATTATTTTTTATGTCCTGTCAAGATGTACATGTGTGCCGAATTTTATGATGGTCGGTCAAAGCATGGCGTGGGACTGATTTTGAAAATGATTCTAGGGGGCGCTGTGGAGGAATTAGGCCACACCCACCCAATATTGGACTGCATTCCTGTCAGGAGGTGGACGAGGATCGATCACAGTGAGTTTGGTCCAGCCAAACCGTATGGCAGCGCCATGACCTGTCACTGCGCCGCACCGCCATTGCCACACCCTCCGCTGAAAACTTTTGGTGCTTTAAGGCAAGTGAGACCAACTTATCTGTCATCTGGCACAAGATCACCTTGATCAGGTCAAGTGGGTCAGAGATGGAGCTTTCCAAGGAATAAAAGTTACTTCCTGTTCAGAGGGGGAGGGGCTTGGATGACGTCAGACTATGACGACATAGGATCATCAGGGAACCAACCACAATCACTAATGCCAAGTTTGGTGCCAATTGGCAGCAAGCCAAAGTCATAACGTTTTATTTGCATTGGTGAGTACGCCAAATTCACCGCTCTCCCACGCCACCTGAACATTTACAAAACTTTATTTTTTTGGTAACTTTTAAAGCCCCACCCCTTAACTGCATCCTGGCCAAGAATGAAGCCAATAGGTCAAAATCCATAGGAGTTTGTTAAAGTTCAATGTGAGTAAAAGTGAAAAATGGCCAAAATTTGGCCCTTGACCCAAAATGGCCGCCTCCCTGTGCATTTTAGGGGGAACCTCTAAGAGACTTTTTTGCCATCGTCTCTGTGTGTGTGGTTCTCCGGATGCACAGCAGCACAGAGGAAGAATCTCCAGACAATCATAAAATCTGCCAGGAAGACCATCGGCTGCTCTCTGCCTTCTCTCCAAGAACTCCACAGATCGGCTGCCACAGGAAAACCAAGAACATTTTAAAAGACTCCTCACACCAGGTCACAATTTGCTCCAACTGGCTGCAGATAGAGGAGCATTAAAACAAGGACAAAGAAGAACAGTTTTTACCCAGTAGCCATAAGGGCATTAAATGCCACCAAGAACAATTTATCACCCAGTTTTGCTATAATCCATGTCGTTTTATTGAATGTTTATATAATAACAATACAGTTTGTCATTATTTTTGCTGCAGAATATGCCAGAAAAAAAACAAAGCATCAATAAAAATGTTTCACATCTCTACGAATCCAAATGTCAAGAACTAAATGATCACATTTAACAAACACAACAATTTCTCAGCTTTCTAGAAAATAAAATCCCTCTAGTCTTTAATTCTAGTTTAGGGCCGTTGTAAACAAATATTTTAGTAATCGAGAAATCTATCGACTATTCTTACGATTAATCAAGTAATCAGATACAAAAAAGATAAAAATAAAACATTGGTAAATCTAACATAACAGCAGTATTAGTATCACATATCAACATCAGTCCAATTTTTACAGTTGAGCTTCCCTAACAATAACATTTCTGTAGTTTAGAAAATTAGCTTGTTACAATAATAGCTCACTTTACAAGTTAACCCGAGGAAAGTGTATATAAAATTCAGAAATTATATTCAATTCAATAAAGATGCAGGTTCACAAATACTAAAAAATGTTTATACTCCAGCTTTTGGTTTATGTATTGATCTTCAGTCAGTTTAATAGATGAACTCTCTCCTTGCCCAGACATTTATAGCTTTTGTGTTCATGTAAGCGACAGGATTTAACACCTTCGTTCGTCACACACAGAAACTCGTCTACCAGCTACGTGCCGCCACGATGAGCTCCACCACCATTTGTTGAGACCAGGATGATATAAAATAAATTTCCGATTCGTCCGTAAAGCAACACTTACATCATCTAATGCGCAGCCGCCCGCAGTGTTCAGTCTATCCGCTCACCTGTATAAATACTCCTGCAGCGCTTCCTCTTCCCCGCTGTTCGCTCTGAACCGCCACCAGGCAGCAGCTCCAGGAGGAGAAAAGACTACCAGGCATCACGCCAGTCATTTAAAGGATGTTAATTGGTCCCCCGAAAAACGACAGAGACCTGAACATCATCATCAATCAATAAAATCCTCAAGCCGAACTTGAAAACTGAACAGTATGCTGCTAACACTTAGCTTTCATCAACAACTCAGGCGGAAGTGAGAGCTCTGTGCAACGCATGTAATAACCCAGCTGGAACATGGACCGCTAAATAATAAAATATAACTTAGTGAAGCTTCAAGGAAGATAAATTTTCCTCGAGAAATTTTAATAATCAAGGTATTTGAATCACTTGAGGAATCGTTTCAACCATATCTAGTTTTTAACCAAATAAATTTTATAGTGAAACTCAACATAGGACACATCTAGAAAAAAATTCTACGGCTCTTCACCAGTGTGAGTCATAATGTGCTGAGTTAAACTAACTTTGTGACGAAAACTTTTTCCATAGTTCACACATGAAAACAGCTTTTCACCGTTGTGAATCTTTATGTGACGAGTTAAAGTAAAGTTGTAACTAAATCCTTTTCCACAGGTCACACATGAAAACGGCTTTTCACCAGTGTGACTCTTCATGTGGTCAGTTAAATTCTTTTTTCGACAAAAGCTTTTTCCACAGGTCACACATGAAAATGGTTTTTCACCAGTGTGAATCATCATGTGCCGAGTTAAATTCTGTTTTAGACTAAAACATTTCCCACAGGTCACACATGAAAACGGCTTTTCACCAGTGTGACTCTTCATGTGGTCAGTTCAATTCCATTTTTGTCTAAAACTTTTCCCACAGGTCACACATGAAAACGGCTTTTCAGTCATGTGAATCATCATGTGACGAGTTAAACCTAGTTTTATGCTAAAACTTTTTCCACAGTTCACACATGAAAACGGCTTTTCAGTCTTGTGAGTTATCATGTGTTTAGTTAAATCCTGTTTTATTCTAAAACTTTTTCCACAGGTCACACATGAAAACGGTTTTTCACCAGTATGAGTTCTCATGTAAACATCAAAAGCAGATCTCCAAGCAAAACGTTTTTCACAGGTCTCACATGAGAAAGGTTTTCTTTTTTCCTGATTTAGGTTCTCAGCTTCAGCAGCTTCCTGAAAGATGACTTTGTTCCTGTTTGGTTCTGATTCAGTGTGGGATGTTTGCTCATCAACAGGAACCACCATGCAGGTATCAGTCTCCTGTTTTAACTCAAGTTGTTCTTCATCCGTACTGCAGTAAACTTCTTTCTCTTCCACTTTTATCTGCTGGTGTTCTAGATCCTCCCGTTCTTCTTTTATCTGCTGATCTTCTGGTAATTCCTGTTCTTGTTTCACCTGCAGAGGTTCTAACTCCTCCCAGTCCAGAGTGGATCTCCTCTCCTGGTTATAAATGTTACACTGCAGGAAATCTGGAGAAGAAAACAGAGAAAAAGAGTAATTGTTAACTTTACTGAAGTAAATAAGAGAAATTGTTCATCGTTTACGACAGAAAATTTACAAAAAGAGAAAAAACCCACATCTAAAAATTCAAGAGCGTAGACAGAGAGACAGATCAGTCGACAAATCCAACTGACATTTGGAGAATTCTAAAATGAAGGGATTTAAAAAAAATATATTCCAAAACTAATTGTAGTGGGGATTATTGTTAATATTTAACACCAAATTTTATTATTTCAAGATATTATGTATTTGGAGCTATCATTTATTTTTATTTCTTTGAATTATGTTAACATTTTATTTTAGTCCACTTTATATCTTTGGGGTCTATGTACAAACATGAGTTTATTTGTAGGTTAATAATTGTTTAGATTTTATTCTTGTGTTATTTACTTTTCTAAGTTAGAAGAAAATCAGTTTTACTCATTATGAAATTATTCATCTCATAACAGACACCCAAACTAATTCATGCATTATTGTTAATTAAAAGTACATTTTATTATTTTTAGGTATTATGTTTAAGGTATTATTTATTTTTATTTATCATTCACTTTATATTTTGGTGGTTTATTTGTATGATAATTGTTTATTTTATTTATTGCTATTTACTTCTCTAAGGTAGACGGGAAGAACTGTGGGTCCATTTTCTGTCAGTATAGGTACTGGTACAGGACCAGCATGCACTGGGTTGGGCCTGTGGGTTTTGACCAGAGCAGGAGAGGAAACAATGAAAGTAGTGATGGTGAGATGAAGCTTCATGAAGCCCTGAGGAACTGCATCCAATCATTCGACTCCTGATCCGATTTTTGGACATTTAACTTTTATCTACGTATGAAGCATCACCTCAGTGCAGCAGTGGTTTGTTGATAGAAGTTTTTTAGGATGTTTAGTTTGACAAACAATCTCCACTACAATTTATTGATTACAAATTGTTAAATTTTATAGCTTCTAACACAGCCATTTTTATTTTATGTTGCTAGGAGGAGAGCCGTAAAGAAGGTCACTGGCTCCATTTTCTCTCTACATAAATAAGCCATTCTCACAGCGTCATTGTGTTGTCTGCGTTCATTTACACGTTAACAAAACATTTATACGGGAGGGAAACGGTTACTAAAATGATCTTCATACAGAAAGCTTCTACATTTAGACATTAACCTTCATCCAAACGCCGGTGATTCCTACCTATTCGGTGTAAGATAATCCGGGGAGTCCGGGAGAAATCCAGCAGTCTGCGCTGATCATCCATCTCTTCCTCCGACTTGACGGTTATTTCTTGAAACTCTGTGAACGTTTCTTCAGCAGGATTAACTGCTCGTTGATAAACTCGTTTAAACTGGACTGAATATATTTTTAGAGAAACACTGAAACATTCAACTAAACAGACCACGTGCTGTCTTCTTCTTCTTCTTCTTCTTCTTCTTCTTCTTCTTCTTCTACTTCTTCTTCTTCCTTTCTATTATTGTGGATCGCAAGCAACCTTAAGGTGCATACCGCCACCTACTGTACACGAGTGTGTAGCAACACTACTTTACATCTATTAAATTCAATTTTTTAATCTTGTATTTTGAATAAAAATCAAAAATGCTTTTCTTAATTTATAAATATCCATTATGTTTCCTTAATTTCCTAATATTTCTTTAAGACTCCATTCTTGACCTGTCCTTCCCACAATTCTTCTCAATTTCTCCCTTTCAGGTTCATGTTTTTCAGTTCAATACGTGTTCTACATTTTCTTTCTCTTCACACCCTTCATATTTATCATTATGTTTCCTCCCTATTAAATATAAAAAAATCATTTAAATATGATTAATCTGAACATTATTATTTCTTCCCTTCTGTTTCTCTGGGTAATATTTCTAATTTGTAATGGTGTGGAAACAAGACACGTTCTTGGATAACTCTGTGCAACTATTCAAGGGTGTAGGAACGAGTCTGTCATTGGGGGGGACGCATATCGGAAACCTGACAGATGAGTAAATAGCTTGAGCAGAAATGTCAAACAATTATGTCATCAACACATCAGCAACGCGTTACTCTAATCTGACCCTTGTTTCAATAACAAGTATTCTAACACGTTACTATTTACAATCCAATAATCAGATTAAAATTATGCAGTATAATGACCGTCATTCCAGGATGAACACTCACTTCAGCATTTGCCTCACAACTAGCAAGCTAAAAACTCTGGTAGCACAGAGCCGACCAGATTCTGATGTATCTTATTGGTCAAAATGCATTGATATAAATTGACTGGTAATTGAACTGGTTCTACTTATTTCTAAAACCAAAGTAGAAAACATCTAATAAAATAAGACACAACAGTTTTAAACTCAATACAGCAGTTTGACCAACAAAAATAAAATCTAAAAAATCAAGTTTTGTTCTTCTTGAACATCTCTCTACATCAGTGCAACAGTTTGATCTACAAAATAAACAAAAATTATACTTTTCACGTCTAACAGACACCTTAGCTCCTCACTGTTAACTCAGTCTCACTTTCCAGCCCTGCATTCAGTAACTTACCAAAGATTCATGAAAAACACTGAGGCAAAAAGACTAAATGTTTATTTTCCCCTGTCATTTTCAGCCGCAAACATTTAACTAAAATATCTACGGATATGTGTTTCTGTCTCTGCCTCTCTCTGACTCTCTGCAGCCTGATGTTCCTGCATGGATTCATGGATTTACAACAGACACTACAGTAATGTACAGTGTCAGAATGTGAACTAAATATAAAAAGTATGTTTTATCATACAGAATGAGAATTTAAACTTAATTTTCAGATGTATACATTATTATACATCTCAACTCTATTTACTGTGTAGCAAAAATTTTCACTAATTTATTTTTAAACCTCTCCTCAAGCACTTTTCTTATTATCTTCTAACCATTAACCTTATGGTGTGGAAATAATGAAAAAATATTGAAATGTTGAAAGAAATCAACCTGACATCAGTCTCCTCCTGTTCTCCTTTCTGGTTCTATTATAATTAATATAATTTTTATATTTTCACACCCTGAAACGCCAACTGGCTCTCCTATGTCTTCCCTGACCTGCTCCTCTCATAATAAAATAGTTTATTTAAAAATTAAAAAGAGTTAATACATATTTCAATAAACTAAATGAAGACCTCACCAGAGCTTCTTCACCTTTCTTCAACATCATTCTAGCACTGCTGTTCTCCTAAATATATAATATAATATAATATAATATAATATAATATAATATAATATAATATAATATATAAACACATGTTAAGTGGTCAAGTATGATCAGGTGTTCCTCAGTTTAAATAATAAAAAGGCTCATTTTCCTGCTGTTTCAGTCTAAATCATTGTGACTAGACTAGCTAACTGTTAAAGTTAGTGGTAAAATTTTGGACATGTGACTATTCCAGAATTTAAACAGCTAAACCAAAAAGATTTAGTTCTATATGTAGCCCAGTTATACCGCTCTAAAGTAGGTACGGGCCCCTGAGTTCG
>NW_006800411.1:266460-269887 GCF_000485575.1 Poecilia formosa
CCTACTAGCATAAGCTAACGTTAATGTTAGCCACAAAGTTTAAGTAAAACTCACCTTCGTGTCAGTGAATGCATAACGAGGCGAACATCTTAAAACCTTTCTCCAGCTGACTTGTTGGGGCTTCGGATCGATGTACAAACCTTGGCCAAGCCCTGAAAGCACCTATTGTAAAAGGCCATTTTCAATAGATCGGAAACAATCGAGCCGCTTTACCCCGAACGCGGAAGCTGAGGTGCAAAGAGCCCATTTGTTAAAAGCTGTGAGCTGCGTTGAAGTAAATAAAAAAGAGAAGTTTAAATACATGCTGAGAGTGAAACTCCTTCCTACAGATGAAGCTATATCACAGATTTCAAAAGAAAATTTAAATGGGAAAACGCGGATAATATAGGAAACAGCGCCTCCTTCACTTCAGGAGTGCAATGGTCCCATTCCCAAATGAGGTAAGAGACTGACAGTGATCCGTCCCCGCCCCTTTCTGTTTGCTGCAGCGAGGTGTGCTTGAACCGAACGAGCACAACGTCATTGTCCTTATCTAACATAATCTCGCTTGCTCCGCCTAGAGGCATGGAGTAGTATTACACAACACAACATTTCCTCCCTTGTTGAGGTTTAAAATTCCTCCAAAATATACAGTACTTGGACATAATTTGCTGAAGAGTACAACCTATTATCCACATGCATTTGAAAATTATCTGCATACTTGTAGTAACAGAAATATTTAACAAATGTACTAATAAAGATTACATAACCCTTTAATAGCTGTCTCAAATGGACCTACAATGTCAAATCCAAGTTTTTTCCATGGCCCATCTGACAGTGGTTACCCAATATGATGTAGCATTTAAGCTAACATTAGCTTTTGTTTAATTGGGACAAAAAAGCTAAGCTTAACTTACTGAATGGACTGAGTTAATATACAACATGCTATATGCTAACATACAGCAACATGGTAATGATAGAATTTAAGCTAATATTAGATTTTTAGCTAATTTTTTTTTACCTAAAACTAAACCTCCCTTATTTAATGGGTTAAGTCATGTTAACCAACACGCTAGCGTAAGCCAACATGATATTGCTATTTAAGCTAGCAGTTTTCTTTTTGACAAATGTTAGCTTATACACTCTTATTACTGCACTATGGGTTAAAAGTTGTTGCTCTCTTTAATCCTAAAATTATTCAATATATATTATACTTTACCTTTGTAACCTTGATTCTGCACTTGAACTCAAATATTTCTGCATATTTCAGCAGTAGCGTTCAGCATTTTCAAAGGAAATGCAAGTGATCAAGTGACTTTGTAAGAACTTACTCAAACTTATATCTGTATGCGTAGAGATTAAATTAGTTTCAACTTCAAAAAAGATAGTGATCTTTAATAGAAAACAGCCACAGCAGAAAATAGAAAACATATACAACTAAGACAAGCAACACAACAAATTAATGGAGAATGGAGACAATAATCACACATACTTTGTACAATTAAGAACAATCAACAAAGGAAAAAAATCTTTAAATTGAATATTACATTTTCTCAGTAAAAGGGCAGGTTAATTTTTTTTTGAAAAGCTTAGACTGGTTAATATAATTTGGAACAAATAACAGCATCAGTTTCAGTCTAGTTTTGCTTTAAAGAAAAACCTATCAAATAATTTTTTTAATACAGTAAATTTCGAAGTGTAAAACAATTACTGAAAATCTACAATTAGTGCACAAGAGCACATTTTATTTTGGATTAAAAATGTATTAAAGTAAACCTCATTCACCCAACTCATTCTCTCCATTCAGAATAATATAAATCAATCCTTCAAGTTCATATTGTACATCTTAAAGTATCCAAATGTCAAGAACCAAATGATCACATTTAACAAATTAGAAAATTAAACAATTTTATAGACAAGAAAACCAGTGTATAATTCCAGTTTTCATCTAAATTGCTTTTATAGTGAATCTCAACATAGGACATATATGGAAAATAGTTCTACAGCTTTTCACCTGTGACGCCTGATGTGCTGAATTAAACTAACTTTGTGACGAAAACCTTTTCCACAGAACACACATGAAAACGGCTTTTCACCAGTGTGAATCAACATGTGCTGAGTTAAATCGTGTTTTCGACTAAAACTTTTTCCACAGTTCCCACATGACAACGGCTTTTCACCATTGTGATTCATCATGTGCAGAGTTAAATTCTGTTTTTGATTAAAACCTTTTCCACAGTTCACACATGAAAACGGCTTTTCACCACTGTGAATCATCATGTGCCGAGTTAAATGATGTTTTCGACTAAAACCTTTTCCACAGTTCACACATGAAAACGGCTTTTCACCACTGTGAATCATTATGTGCTGAGTTAAATGCTGTTTTTGACAAAAACTTTTTCCACAGGTGACACATGAAAACGGCTTTTCATCACTGTGACTCATCATGTGCCGAGTTAAATCCCGTTTTCGACTAAAACCTTTTCCACAGTTCACACATGAAAACGGCTTTTCACCAGTGTGAATCACCATGTGGCGAGTTAAATCCCGTTTTCGACTAAAACCTTTTCCACAGTTCACACATGAAAACGGCTTTTCACCTGTGTGAATCATCATGTGCCGAGTTAAATCCTGTTTTTGACGAAAACTTTTTCCACAGTTCCCACATGAAAACGGCTTTTCACCAGTGTGAGTTCTCATGTGAGCATCAAAAGCACATTTGAAAGGGAAACGCTTTTCATAGGTCACACATGAGAAAGGTTTGCTTCTTTCCGGATTTTGGTTCTCGGCTTCAGCAGCTTCCTGGAAAATGACTTGGTTCCTGTTTGGTTCTGATTCAATGTGAGATGTTTGTTCATCAACAGGAACCACCATGCAGGTATCAGTCTCCTGTTTTAACTGAATCTGTTCTTCACCCTGACTGCAGTAAACTTCTTTCTCTTCCACTTTTATCTGCTGATGTTCTAGATCCTCCTGTTCTTCTTTTATCTGATGATGTTCTGGTTCTTCCTGTTCTTGTTTCACCTGCAGAGGTTCTAACTCCTCCTGCTTACATAGCTCCTCCTTATAAATGTTATGTTGCAGGCAATCTGGACAAGAAAACAGAAAAATAGAGGAATTGTTAACTTTATTAAAGTAAATGGGGGGAAGACTTTCATTGTTTATTACAGAAATTACAAAATGACCAAATTAAAAAAAAATCCCTTTTACTCATTATTAAATTATTCATCTCATAACAGACGCACAAACTAATTTAGGCATTATTGTTAATTAAAAGTACATTTTATAATTTTTAGGTATTTCTTATGTTGAAGGCATTCTTTATTTTTATTTATCATTCACTTTATATTTTGGTGGTTTATTTGTATGATAATTGTTTATTTTATTTATTATTTACTTCTCTAAGGTAGACAGGAAGAACTGAGTCCATTTTCTATAAGTGTATGGA
>NW_006800411.1:269897-271742 GCF_000485575.1 Poecilia formosa
CTGTGGTTTTCCACCAGAGCAGGAGAGGAAACCAAAAACAATGACAAGTTTGATCTTTATTTGCTCACCAAATTGGATAATAATAAACCATAAAAGGCACCTTCTAGTTGTTTGAACATTGGATTTCTTTTGCCTGCGTATTACATTGCATTGCTTATTACACTCTAAAAATATATGCTGTACTGTTTCCATTTGTTCACAACAAGAACCTGTATTATGTTTATTAATTATTTTAAGAATACTATTTAATCCTGTATGTCCAAATCTTATTCTGGATATAATATCTTCTTTTTTAATTCTATTAACTTTCCTAAATTCTCCAACTTTTTGAATACTATAATAAAACCTAGCACTACCTCCTGTATCGCATTGCTTTTGCCATTTGTTCTTAATATGCATTTTTATAATATGCTTTATCTAATTTTTACTTATTTTAATATTTAAATCAACTATTTTATTTTTTGCAGCACTTTTAGCAAAACTACCAGCCGACTCATTTCCTACCACACCAGTGTGGGCAGAAATCAGTACTAGTTCAAACTGAGATACATAATTTTTAATCCTGAAAACTGAGTGAACCCCTTGATTCTGAAGACACGTGTTAAATACTTATTAACGCTTGAATCTGAACAAATTATAACCGTTTCCTCTCACACTTCTGTATATACTATCAATTTATGGTATTCTTTTATTTCTCATGATATTTAAATCTGGAATTACAAAAGATATGCCTACTTTAACATTTTACTAATTTCTACACTTAATGAATTTATCGGTTTACTTAAACATTAACCTTCATCCAAACGCTGGTGTTTCCTACCTATCCGGTGTAAAATAATCCGGGGAGTCCGGGAGAAATCCAGCAGTCTGCGCTGATCATCCATCTCTTCCTCCGACTTGACGATGATTCCTTTAAACTCCGTGAAAGTTTCTTCAGCAGCAGTTAACCACTCGTTGATAAACTCGCTTAGAGAAACACTCGAACATTAAACAAAGCAGAGCCATCTTTTCCCTCTTCCTCCCCTTTCTCTTCTGCTTCCGGGTTTTATGACTGTCAGCATTCATATTGTAGCATTGCCGCCACCTTCTGGATCATACGAGCATCACATCTACATATTTGTCATACAGTGCGAGAGATTGGTGACTGGGGTTGATTCTGGCAGCAGCATATTGCTCATTTATGGGGTTCTTACAGGCTGAGCTACCAGCCAGTACCGGCTGGTGGCTCAGCTGGTTCTTACCAGACACCAGGGTTACCAGCCTGTGGTAGCCTTGGGTTTTTGGGGGCGTATTGGATCATTTCAGTGCAACAAAAACACAAAAAGAGGAAATCTGTAATGGGTTTGCACTATAGAGATACAATATTTAACCCATAGTGCATTCATCACTGTACTATAGTATAAATGTCATTACTCTCTTTAATCCTAAAAATTATTCAATACATTGAATATTTATATATATATAGTTGAAGATTTTAGGTTATAATATTTCTTAAGAAAACTCTTTGGCTCAATCTTCTTCTATCCCAGGTTCTCCCGGTGAGCCGCGTGTAGCCGCACAAAGACAACAATGAGTGCAGACGACACAGAATTGGAGAGTTTAATCCAATAGAAGACAACGCATAAAATTACAACAGAAACTGCAGAACAGAGACATACATTCATTTACCTGACACAAATGGAAAGAAGAAGAAGAAAAGAAAGAAAGAAAAGCAAAGACATCTTTGGAGAATTGCGAGAGCAAATCTAATTTGTTACTTTTGTGTAGAAAGTTTTATAGTAAAGGCGTATTCTTATCTTTAATTTATTCAAATAAGGCGTATCTTTGCTCATCCAACCAGGAGCT
>NW_006800411.1:272109-301905 GCF_000485575.1 Poecilia formosa
TATTATGCAACACTCTGCACTTAAACATTCCTGCAATTTTCTGCAGTAGCATTCAACATTCACCTTGTGTTATAGTTACTTTTTAAGCCATTAAACAAACAAGTATTAGGTAAATTAGTTTCAGCATTAAAAGAAAGTAATATTTAACAAGACAGCTGCAGGAAAAAAAAAGAGAAAAACAATACAACTAAGACAAGATACACACCAAATTATTGAAGACAATAATCACACAGACTATGTACAATCAAGAATAATAAATTCACAAAAAAATTTACAGTGAATATTAAAATGTTCTGTTAAGTTCAAAGGTATTTTAGTTTATGCGAAAAGCTTTAACATAGCTAAAATAAGGCTGGTTAAAATGTGAAACAAATAACAGCATCAGTTTCAATCTAGTTTTGCTTTAAACCTGCTAAAGATCTTTTTGTATGTTAATATATTTGAGAATGCAAAGCCACTAAGAAAAAAATTACAATTAGTACACAAAAGTACTTTGTGTATTTGGTAATACATGCATTAAAGTAAATCCCATCAACCCCACTCACTCTGTATGCAGTACAGAACAACACAAATCAATCCCTCCAGTCCAATCTTATTAGAATGTTCTGGAAAGGAGTCGATGTCCGGTCAAACTCTCCCAATGTCTCCCATATTGAATGGAGAAGTCTTTCAGGGATGTAGAATGACAGCAGCAAATAGATCAACATTTGTCTATTAGACTCCGTAGATTTACAGTTTTAAAGGATGAACTTTTTTCACTGCAGAATATGCCAGCAAAAGACAAACTATTGCTCAGAGATGCACATCTCTAAGTATCCAGATGTCAAGATCCAAACAATTACATTTAATACATTAAACAATTTCTTCATTTTAACAAGAAAGTCCTTCAGTCTATAACTAGTTTTTATTCAGATGACTTTTACAATGAACTTTAACACAGCTCACACATGAAAAACACTTCTACGCCTTTTCACCAGTGTGACTTCTCATGTGACGTGTTAAACTCCGTTTTTCACAAAAACTTTCACCACAGGTCACACATGAAAACGGCTTTTCACCTGTGACTCCTCATGTGCCCATTAATATGATGTTTTAGACGAAAGCACTTCCCACAGATCACACACACAAAAGGCTTTTTACCTGTGTGAATCATCATGTGCTGAGTTAAACCTAGTTTTCCACTAAAACATTTTCCACAGGTCTCACATGAAAACGGCTTTTCACCCGTATGAGTTCTCTTGTGAACATTGAGAGTACATTTAAAAACAAAACGCTTTTCACAGATCACACACACAAAAGGCTTTTCACCTGTGTGAATCTTCATGTGGTCAGTTAAACGATTTTTTAGACTAAAGCTTTTTCCGCAGGTCTCGCATGAGAAGGGATTGTCACCGGTGTGAATCTTCATGTGCTTAGGTAATTGGCATTTTTGACGAAAACACTTTCCACAGTTCACACACAAAAACGGCTTTTCCCCTGTGTGAATCGTCATGTGCTGAGTTAAATTACATTTTAGACGAAAACATTTTCCACAGGTCACACATGTAAACGGCTTCTCACCAGTGTGAATCGTCATGTGACAAGTTAAAATCTGTTTGGTACAAAAACCCTGTCCACAAGTCACACACACAAAAGGCTTTTCACCAGTGTGACTCCTAATGTGACCAATTAAAGTCCGTCTGACAGGAAAGCTTTTACCACAGGTCCCACATGAAAACGGCTTTTCACCAGTATGAGTTCTCAGGTGAGCACTGAGAGCAGATTTTAAAGTGAACCGTTTTTCACAGATCTCACACATAAACGATTTTTCAACTTTGTGAATCATCATGTGCTGAGTTAAAAGCTGTTTCTGATGAAAACTTTTACCACAGGTCTCGCATGAAAACGGCTTTTCACCTGTGTGAATCCTCATGTGCCGAGTTAATTGAGATTTTACTGAAAAACATTTTTCACAGTTGAGACATGAAAACGGCTTTTCACCGGTGTGAATCCTCATGTGATAAGTTAATGCCTGTTTGTCAGAAAAACTTTTACCACAGGCCTCACATGAAAACGGCATTTCACCTGTATGAGATCTCATGTGAACATCGAGAGAATATTTTACAGTGAAACTTTTTCCACAGTTCACACAGGAAAAAGGCTTTTCACCTGTATGAGTTCTCGTGTGAACACTGAGAGCAGATTTTAAAGCGAAACACCTGTTACAGATCACACACATAAAAGGCTTTTCACCTTTGTGAATCGCAATGTGCTGAGTTAAAAGCTGTTTTTGATGAAAACATTTTCCACAGGTCTCACATGAAAACGGTTTTTCACCTGTGTGAATCCTCATGTGCTGAGTTAATTGAGATTTTACTTTATAACATTTTTCACAGTTCACACATGAAAACGGCTTTTCACCCGTATGAGTTCTCATGTGAGCATCAAAAACGGATTTGAAAGCAAAACGCTTTTCACAGACGCCGCATGAGAAAGGTTTTCTTCTTCCCCGATTTTGGTTCTCAGCTTCAGCAGCTTCCTGGAAGATGACACTGTCATCTTGGTTCATCTGCAGAGGTTCTGGCTCGTCCTGGTCCAGAGTGGAAATCCTCTCCTGGCTATGAACTTTATGTTCCAGGCAATCTGGACAAGAAAACAGAAAAAAAAGAGGAATTGTTAACTTTATTGTTGACCTCAATAAACATGCCATTTATTAAAGTAAATGACCGAAGACTTTCCGCATGCAAGACTAAAAGGAACAAAATAACACACTTGAAAATTCAGGATTGCAGACAGACAGATCAGTTGACATTTGGAAAATTATTAAATGACCAGATTTTCATAAATTATTTATTTATTTATTATGAAATCATTCAGTGTCAGCATTAATGGTATTTTTAGATCTTATTTATTTTTGAGCTATCCTTTATTTTTATTACTTTGAAATATGTTAACATTTATTTTTAGTCCACTTTATATTTTGCTGTTTATTTACCAAGTTTATTTGTATGTTGCCAATTGTTTTATATTATATATTTATTATTAACCTTTATATTTTGCTGTTTATTTACAAAGTTTATTTGTATGTTTCCAATTGTTTTATATTATATATTTATTAAGATTAACTTTAGAACTGTGGGTCTATTTTCTCTAAATAAAGGAACTGGTATAAGACCAGCATACACTGGGTTGGCCTGTTGGTTTCCACTAGAGAAGGAGAGGAAACAAAAGTTTTTTTCTTTATTTGCTCGTCAAACTGGAAAAAAAAATAAATCATAAAAGCAACCTTCAAGTCACCATTTTAAAATTATCCCAGTTTGCTTTCCCAAACTTCCATCTCCCCGGAGTTTCTACCTGGCCTTGCTCTGTATCTATTCCTACACTGATCACTCCCCATTGTGCATTCTTTAAATACTCTCCATTTGCAAATATCAGCAATAGATTGAGAAACCAAAGTCAGATCAATGGCAGACTCCTTACCCCTTATAAAGTCCACCAGAATACCTACTCCATTATTTAAAATGACCAATCCATTTTCTTCAATCATCTCTTCTAAAATCCCTCCATTATAATCATCTTGATCTCCCCATAAAGTGCTGTGTACTGAAGTCCCCACACCAAACTATTTTCCCTCTCCAGTATTCTAGGATTGTTTCAAGTTTTAACTTTTCTAATTGTTTACACAGATTGTAATAATTTATTATTTTAATATTCTCATCATCTGTCCATATTTCTACAGCAGTAAGTTCTAAGTCTGATATCATTTGGAGCTGAATACTTTTTATGTTTTCCTTTATGAATACGGCACAACCTCCTCCATTCCCATTTATCCTGTCTTTACATAAAACTGAATAACCATGAATATTAAACTGCTATGATGGCTTGAGCCATGTTTCCTGAATGCATATTATATCTGGTTTTGTATTTAGGTTATTAGTGAAGCCTTTAAGTTCCTGACTATTTGCTATTAGACTGCGACCGTTCCATTGTAATATTAGAATTATGTGACAGTTTGAGAAGCCTGTTTCCTTCCTCCTATTCTTCTTCTTTGGGATTTTATGACTGTCGGTATTCACATTGTTGCATTACCGCCCCCTTCTGGATAATACGAGCATATCAGGTGAAATATCTTGCCCGAGGACTCAACAACTGAGACGGATGGTGGGGCGTGACTATCAGAGCTACCCAAAAATCCGTCCTACCTTGCGGTAATGCGCACATCGACGTTACGTCACATACCGTTTACTCAGCAGATTTCTTAAAAATACGTCCTACCTGTGGAAATTTTGTTTCATGCGTTTTATTTCATTGCAAATTACATTAAGTTTTATTTAATTTATTTTATACTTGGGTTTCATCAAGCCTTCATGTTTTTAGTTTACATAACAGGGAGCTTCTAAATATATTTATAATCTTTAATTTTCTCTCTGCAAATTCGTTCAACAAGTTATTACTTGGCAGTTAATCAGGACAAAATACATTATGTGGGCTTTTTTGTCCCTATGCTTTAAAATATTTTAGTTTAATAACACTCTATTACTAAATTTTGTTAAATAGATGTTTGTAGCGATAATAGATTGAAGCTGTGTAGCGGTGTAATATTAGTGTACATTAATCATATCCTATGATTTCAGGTGCACAGTGGACACTTTGTGGCTGCGCTGCATTTAATAAAGTCTGTCATCCATGTTGGAGATATTTACTTTTTATTTCTATTAAACTTGGAGTTAAATTTTATGTTAATTGTTTATTTTGGAATTTGTTTCTTTACTTTTATAAGTTAGATAGAAAGAACTGTGGGTGTCATGATGTAAGATGAAGTGGATCCAAATTACGAAAGGCGTAAAGTTCTGTTGATGTTTTAATAAGAAAATTCTCCAAATTTGGAATGAAATAAACATAATCTAAAAAAACCCGGCCAACCAAGACAGCAGAGATGCAGGAAGTTTAACAGGAGAAAACGAGTTGAGGTGACGAACTGCCGACTGAAACTGAGAGGCTTAAAGGGATCCAAGAGTCGTTGAACATGTTGGCCTAAATATGTTTTAATTTTCCTATTTACTAAAAAAATGGCTGCTTGTGATACACCAAAACACAATTATTTCAAAAAGTTTATATAATTTGTTATACGTTTCATCCATGGAGGTCTCCATCTTTCCACCTGTTGGGTTGATGATGCGTTTTAATCCATCCTGTACTGGAATCTACAGAGTAAACACAGGAAGGCTAACTTCACCTGAGCTCTTGTTTATCATATTGTACTGGACTGGTGTAATGTTAGATAATGACACAATGTGTGACTGTTGGCTGTAATTAAAAAACAAAAAATAACTGTGAGGTGAATCTGGATCATCTCCCACATGAAACATAAAGGAGCAGCAGTGGGAGCAAGTCGGAGCCGAACAGAACTTCCAAAGGACCAACATATGTGCTCTCAACATTTCTCTCCACAAGAGAAGTTTGTACAAGTAAAACTGACAAAGACTCCAACAGGTGATTGTTGCCTTAATCTATTAAGTCTTTCATTTAAGGTTTCCCATCCCTTTGAACTAATTGGGATGGACCTCATTGGAAAACTTGCCGAAACAAAATCTGGACACAAATATATTTGTGTCATGATTGACTATTTCACAAAGAGCCACAAGCTTATCCACTGAAGAACAAATCGCCACCTGAAGTTACGGAATGCATAATTACGTTTGTGCATCAGCTTGAGGCCCCAAAAGGGATTTTGATGGACCAAGGAAGAGAATTTGTAAATTCTGTAAGTATTTGTTTTCAATATCTTAGAGAAATTTAACACTATGAATGTCCTCCTTTACACTATTTGTTTCGATATGCTGTTTAAAGCAGGTTATTTTGTTATAGCTATTTGTTCGTAAATTTTCAGATAAACCAAGAAGTGTGCAAAGTTCTCAATATTAAACGAAGTCTGTGTTCCCCATACCACCCCCAAAGTAACGGGTTGGCTGAAAAAATGAATGGGACCCTTCAAAGGTGAGTACTATCTCTAATACATACATTTTCAAAGAAAGATCACAAAACAATGTGTGTATTTGGTAAAATACTTACAAAATTGTAAGAAATCATTTGTTGTGTGTGACATATTACACCTTTCTTGTGAGCTCTGAGTACGGTTGTGGACGGCCATCCATACACCTGGGATGATCTTCAGGTTGGTGCTTTGGTATCAACTAAAGCTTTTTTGAAGGAAAATTTTATTTACAAAGACAAATTTATTCTATTTGTTTTATTTATTTTTATTTGAAATGTCTTCCAGTTGCAGTGTTAAATGTTCATTATAATGTAAAGTTTACTATCTTTCAGATTATGTTGTTGCATTATTATTTTGCCATTAACATTTTATTACTTACCTCTCCCGACCCCACTAAGGGACAAGGGTGTAAAGAAAAGGGATGGATGGATTTTATTTCTTAAAAAAGGTCTCAAAACAACAATAATATCGTTTATCAAAAATCTAAATGTTATTGTGACAAGCCTACAAACATATGATATATAGTGTATTAGTTTATTACTAGGGATGGCATAGTTACTTTGAAAGAGTAATTTGATTACTCGTGCAAAATTGAACCATCAGCTAGAAAATGTGCATCTCTTTTCCCTCCATCGTTTACTTTAGTGTCGCTGGTGTTACACATGAAACGTATCTCCCCAAGGAAAAAGAAGAAAGCAACAATATGTGTTTAAAAAAAAGTACTAACACAGAGTGACTTGGAAACTTTAATCTGAATATTGGATTGTAAATAGTAACACGTTAGATTACAAGTTACAAGGGGTCAGATTAGACCAACGCGTTGATGAAACCATTGTTTGACATTTTAGCTCAAGCTATTTACGGATCTTTCAGGTTTCCAATACGTCTCCCCCCAATGATAAACTTGTTCCTACGCCCTTGTGCTCTGCTGTGACATCAAGGGGACAATATATGTAAAATAGGCAACATGAAGCCTTACAATGAATAAACAAGTAAAAGATGTTTGATACATAAATTCTGATTAATCTGGTTGTATGAAACAATGGCTGAATCAAAAAGAAAACTGGAAACAAACAGGAGAGAGAGAGTTGAGATTTGCTTGTTACTCGCTATGTGGACAACGATTTATTACTAAAAAATAAAAACTATAACTGCTCAGATTCAGGTGAGTTCTCTGTTTTACGTGCTTCATAAAAATCCTCCTGGATTACTCGACACATCACTAATGAAAAAATAGGTTTTGTTATTTGCTTGTCAAACTGGGAAAAATAAACTATAAAAGCAATCTTAAAGTTTTTTGGACATTGAACTTCTTTTATCTACGTATGAAGCATCACCTCAGTGCAGCAGTGGCTTATTGGTTGGACTTTTATAGGATATCTGGTTTGACAAACAATCGCCCCTACAATTTATTACAAATTATTACATTTTACAGCTACTAGCACCGCTATTATTAGTTTATGTTGCTAGCTTTACTAACCTTGCTCTGCATTGTTCACATTTCTCCTGTTTTCAAAAGTAAGACTCGGTAGTTAAAGGAGGAGAGCCGTAAGAAGGTCACTGGCTCCATTTTCTCTCTACATAAATAAGCCATTCTCACAGCGTCCCTGCCAGCATGCCTAGGTGGGCCCCATGTGGGGAAAGGAGGGCAGACCATGTGGGTCCCATAAGGGTTTGTCCGCGGGTTCCACGATGGCCCCACATGGGTTTGCCCATGTAGGGCCAGAGCCCACATGGGCCCTATATGGTGATGGCCCCAAATGGGTTTGTCCATTTAGGGCCCATGTAGCGCCCATGTGGGCTGTGGCCCTACATGGGCGCTACATGGGCCCTAACACGGGTCCCACCTAGGCATGCTGGCTGGGGTCATTGTGTTGTCTGCGTTCATTTACACGTTAACAAAACATTTATACGGGAGGGGAACAGTTACTAAAATGATCTTCATACAGAAAGCTTCTACATTTAGACATTAACCTGCATCCAAACGCTGGTGTTTCCTACCTATTCGATGTAAGATTATCCGGGGAGTCCGGGAGAAATCCAGCAGTCTGCGCTGATCGTCCATCTCTTCCTCCGACTTGACGATGATTTCTTTAAACTCCGTGAAAGTTTCTTCAGCAGCAGTTAACCGCTCGTTGAGAAACTCGTTTAAGCTGGACTGAAGATATTTTTAGAGAAACATTCAACAGGACAGACCGCGTCCTGTCGTCTTCTTCTTCTTCTTCTTCTTCTTTGGGGTTTTATGACTGTCGGCTTCCATGTTATTACATTACCGCCACCTTGTGGATCATACGATCATCACATCTAAAGAGTTCTCATACAGTGCCACTTAAAGATGAACCAGTCACAGGGTTTTTTTCCTATAGATTTATTGAGAAAGTTCAACCATTTAATATGTTCCAGTTTTCTGTTCTATGATTTAAAAAAAAAAACACTTAGATTTACTTTTCTCTCCTGCATGCAACATTTAGATAATTTTTTGTCATGAGGGAAATGTGATAACCTTCAATAGCAGGAAATACAACACTCAAGAAAACTCCAAGTAGAAAACAGTTTGTTAAACAGAATCATTTTACACAATATCTTTTTCTGCTTCCTCATGTTTATAAATCAACTTTTATTTGTGTAGAATTTTTCCTAATATGTTAATTTATTTGAAAACACCAAATACCCCAAAACTAGTTTTGAAAAAGTAATTAAGTGCTTTTTACTCAACATATGTTTACTTAAGGTTAGAGTAGATTTTTACTCAGTTACAAAGTATCTATGGCAACAAGCTTTACTGAATTGAGTAGTTTTTTAATTCTCTAGGCTTCTATTGTTTCACATTATAAATTTAGCATAATTTCACAAGTGGTGGGTGTTAATTTTTCCCCCATGCTTCTCATCTGTGTGGCATCTCATGTGCTTTGTTAAAGAACATTTCCGAATGAAACCTTTTCCACAAGTTAAACATGAAAAAGGTTTCTCACCTGAATGATTTCTCATGTGAACAGTTAAATGGCATTTTTCATTGAAACCTTTTCCACAAGTCAAACACCAAAAAGGCTTCTTATTTCTGTGAATTATAATATGACGACGTAAAACACGCTTTTTACTGAAACTTTTTCCACAGGTGACACATGAAAAAGGCTTTTCACCTGAGTGAATTCGCACGTGCTCCAGAAAAAGATATTTGAATACAAAGCATTTTTTGCAGGTCACACATGAAAATGGCTTTTCACCTGTGTGAATCGTCATGTGCTTAGTTAAATACTGCTTTTGACTAAAACATTTTCCACAGGTTTCACATGAAAACGGCTTTTCTCCTGTGTGAGTTCTCATGTGAGCATCAAAAGCAGATTTGAAAGCAAAACACTTTCCACATGTCACACATGAGAAAGGCTTTTCATCTGTGTGAATTGTCTTGTGTTTATTTAAATACTTTTTTAAACTAAAACCTTTTCCACAGGTCTCGCATCTGAACGGTTTTTCACTTGTGTGAGTTGTCATGTGATCATTGAAAGCAGATTTGAAAAGGAAACATTTTCCACAGGTCTCGCATGTAAACAGTTTTTCACCAGTATGAGTTCTCATGTGAACATTGAAAGCGGATTTTAAAGCGAAACGCTTTTCACAGATGACACATGAGAAAGGCTTTCGTCTTTCCTGATTTTGTTTCTCAGATTCAGCAGCTTCCTGGATGATGACTTGGATCCCTTTTGTTTCTGATTCAGTTTGGTATGTTTTCTCATAAACAGGACTAGTCCTGAATGCATCAGTCTCCTGTTTTAGGGTCACCTCTTCATCAGCCTGACTGCAGTAAACTTCTTTTTCTTCCACTTTTATCTGCCTGTGTTCTAGATCCTCTTGCTCTTCTTTAATCTGCAGAAATCCTGGGTCTTCCTGTTCTTGTTTCACCTGCAGCGGTTCTAATTCCTCCTGGTTACAGAGCTCCTCCTTATAAACGTTATGCTGCAGGCAATCTGGACAAAAAAACAGAAACAAAATGGAGTTGTTAACATGACCCAGGTGTTAAATCCAAAATCTGTCTCCTCATCTCCTCTCCGTCTGCTCTGCATTTGTTCTTACAGTTAAAATTTCACGATATTTCTAATCCAACCAGTAGTTGTTCTTGCGATTTTGCTACCAAGCTGCTACAGCCAATCGCTGTCAGTTTTCAGGGCCTCATGTGGGCTACTGCAGCCTATCAGCATAGCATGTTAGTGTGAGCAGAAATATCAGTGACATAGAGGGACACCAACCATAACCCGAGCTGTGAAGACTATGGAGTTGGTGTGAACTGAAGGGAGAGAGGAGTTGGGGAAATATTGATGGGTTTCAACTATTTGTGATGAATATTTCTTTTGGTTTATTTATTCTTTGTTTTGTTTTCTCATGCACGCTTTGATTCTTCAATGGCCATTCGAACAAATTTCATTGTTTAGTTTACTTAGGATCCATGTTTAGCTACAGCAATGTTGCAAATCTCTGTATTTACATGTGAGGGAGCTAGAAAGAAAATGAAACACCACTGACTTCTTATGCTGCATTCCAGTTGGACTTGGAACTGGGAAATTCAAACTTTCCATACGGAAAAATAACCTTGAACGCCATCTGAATTCGGATTTCAAACCGGGAACAACTCTGACTACCCCCAGTTACGACTTGTAACGAGGTGGACTTCGTGCCTCAGCATAGCCGCTCTTCAAATCAACAGCAGTAAGATGTGGTGGAATGGAAACGTTTATTTTACAAGATACATGTAAAAGTGCGACTAAAATCAATGTTGCATGCATCGCCTGCAAGTCTATACTGAAAAAATTAACAGCTTAAAATGATGTTTGTAAGAGCTATAGAGAACAACGTTTATGGGCATTGTCATGTTGAAATTCTGATTTCTTAAAGCTGCAGAATGTTACTTTTACTTAAAAAAAAGTACAAGTTATTTTAAAGACATTACAAACATGTAATGTCTTTTACATATTTGTGTAAACTGTCACTATTTTGTGACATCCCAATATGAGACAGATAATCTGTGAAAAAATAAATCAAGCTCCTACTCCTTCCAGTGATACTTCTGCCGTCTGAAGAAATGTGCAGCTCCTGGTCAAAAACAACCAGTGAGAGCAAAAAGTGTCTTAGTGCTGTCAATCAAGCTCATGTACATGCAGCAAAATGTGCTAATGGCAGAGAAAAAAAAATTACTTTCCCAAGCAAAATGTTTATTTGCCATCATAATTGGCCACGCTAACTTGCCTGAGCAGTCATGGAAGGCTCATTTGTGGAAAACCAGTTGTAGTGTTGCGCCTCCACAAGAATGATTGACAGCTTGCGTCAGATCCTCGTGCTGGTTGCGATTGGTTCTGAAGGAGCAGTGTATGTGTGCAGATGACAGCAGGGGGAAGGCAAAGGAGTCCGGTTTTACAAAAGATTATCTGCCTTATATTGTACTGTGATAGTTTTAACAAATATGTAAAGAACATTTTTTTTATAAGTTTCATACTGCAGAACGCTGACGCGGCACTAGCTCCATTGGTTCCATTTTCTCTTTACACCAATAAACCCTTATAACAGGGTAACTGTGATGTTTGCGTTCATTTTCCTGTTAACAAAACACTTATACGGGAGGGGAACAGTTACTAAAATGATCATTATTCACAAAGCTTCAGATATTAAGACCTTAACCTGCATCCAAACGCTGGCGTCTCCTATCTATTCGGTGTAAGATTATCTGGGGAGTCCGGGAGAAATCCTGATCGTCCATCTGTTCCTTCATCTCTTCCTTGACGATGATTTCTTTAAAACTCTGTAAATGTTTCTTCAGCAGAAATTAACCGCTCACTCACAAACTCTATTTGAAGCTGGAATGAAGACATTGTTTTAGAAGAAACACTCGAACGTTCAACCAAGCAAACCATCCACCGTTTTCTTCTTCTTCTTCTTCTGCTTCTTCTTCTTCTTCGGGGATATGACTGTCGAAATTCATATTGTTGCATTGTCGCCACCTTCTGGATCATATGATCATCACGTCTAAAGATTTCATATTCAGTGCCAGTTCTCAAAAAAAAAACAAAAAAAAAAAACACTCTAAATATTGTCTTTCCCTTCAGATTTGCTGAAATAAACGCAGCATTATATATGGAGGACCAAAACTGATATAATTAAGAATATGTTCAGAAATAAATAAGCATATCATTAATTCTTCTTTATTTAATCACATTTCCAGTAATAACCTTTATTTAGTTATTCACTCATTCAGTAAATACACAAATAAATAAATATGGTAATTATTATTATTGCAAAGGTGATTAAATAAAGAAGCCAATTAATAACATATCTTACTTATTGAGAATTTGTTTCTTCATTTCTTCTTAATTATGTCAGATTTGTTCCTCCTTAACATTGAACCTCGGCTCCCTTATACTCCGCAAACCTCGGGAAATATCCTGATTCCTATTTCCAACATCCCACAAAAATGTTTCAGTTTCTTCATAACTACACCAAATCAGAACCAAGAGCATGCTTTCCCATACTAAAGCATAACAGGAAGATATATTAATTCTACACTTACTCATCTCTTATCCTTCTGTTGTCCCTCTGCTGAAAACTCATGGATCTTGTATAAATGCCTTTTTGATGCATTAGCTCTCTTTAGCTGCCACTGCTTTGTGTTCCTTAAAAATAGCTTCAGTATTTGAACACATTTACCTCCATATCAACATTTATTTTTTCATAACTTTGTTTATTTGCGTAAAATTAGAAAAAAGGTGGGCTTTTTTATGCTTTCTGTATAAACGGCTGGTTTCAACTCTATGTACCAACAATCGGTCAATTGTGCATATATATAAATACTGTATATACAAACACACCCACCCACAATTATATATACATTCATACCTACACACTATATATATATATATATATATATATATATATATATATATAATGTACACATGCACATATACACGCTCTCATATGAAATATTATACTTTAATAACTTTTGAAGATCTTAAACCTATATGTTCGAACACATACTAGTTTCAACATAGAAAAAAGGAGGAATCTTTCACAACCAGCTGCAGCAGAAAATAACAAAATTAATAACAGTTGTCAATTAGAACTGTAAAACAACAAAGAAACTTAAATTCCCAGTTAATGAAAACATTAGTACAATCAAGAACAATCAATGCATGAAAATTAGGTTGCAGTGAATTTCAGACTTTTATTTAAAGCAAGAATGTGTTTGTTCCATAAGTTTTTAATAGCTAGAGACTGGTTATGATTTTAAACCAATAACAGCATCTGTTTGAATCTTTTTGTTTTATTTAAAGACCAACCTATCACCGTTGTGTTTTTAAGTTTCATGTTGAACAGCAAACTGCACAAAATCTGAGAATTTTACAAGAATTATACACACAAGTTGTCATATCAACGTGAGGTTTATGAACCAACAACAATCAAGCCCTCAGGTGTATCACTGTTTTTTTTTCCTAATAACTTTTTACAGTTAACCTTAATGTAGGTCATACATGAAAAATATTTCTCAAATTATGATTTACTTGTCCTTCCTTATTGGAGCATTTAGGAATTTTCTTTAATCAAGGAAAGGTGATATGCAAACCACTTTTGCACTTTAAAAGTTGTTTAACACCATCTCTATGCCCTCCCTGTGTTTAGAAATAACTTTATCTTGTCTTTATTTTTGAATTTTAGAGCAGCAAAAATCCAGCAAAAGCCCTTGAATCCTGTTACTGGATACACTGAAGACTATGTTAAGGTTAGGAATAAAATTAAAAATTAGGCCATATTTTTTTTCCTACATTTTGTGTGTTAATTGTTTTTAACAATTTAACTTGGAGATCACTAAATATCCCATAACCCATCTGGTATTAAATTGACTAAATATTTTCAATGGATGTTTTCGGTAACTTACTTTTGATGAGTAGATTTTTACCCAGTTAAAATGTCTCTGTTGAGAGTCAACCATGATTCTCATTTGTGTGGCTTCTCATGTGCCGAGTTAAGCCATTTCTCTTGGTGTAAACTTTTCCACAAGTTAAACATGAAAAAGATTTCTTACCTGCATGAATTGTCATGTGACTTGTTAATGTCTGTTTAGAATTGAAACCTTTTCCACAATTTAGGCAACAAAAAGGTCTCTCACTTCTGTGAATCATCATGTGCTGAGTTAAATGCTGTTTTTGACTAAAACTTTTTCCACAGTCCACACATGAAAACGGCTTTTCACCAGTGTGAATCTTCAGGTGTTGAGTTAAACCAACTTTGTGACGAAAACCTTTTCCACAGTTCACACACGAAAAAGGCTTTTCACCGGTGTGAATCATCATGTGCTGAGTTAAACCCTGTTTTTGACTAAAACTTTTTCCACAGTTCCCACATGAAAACGGCTTTTCACCAGTGTGAATCTTCAGGTGTTGAGTTAAACCAACTTTGTGACGAAAATCTTTTCCACAGGTCAGACATAGAAAAGGCTTCAACCCAGTGTGAATCATCATGTGATTTGTCAATTGGATTTTTGTAGTGAAATGCTTGGCACAGGTAATACATTGAAAAGGCTTCTCGCCTGTATGAACTCTGATGTGAACAGTTAGATCATTGTTATAAATGAAATCTTTTCCACAATGGACACATAAAAAAGGCTTCTCACCTGTGTGCCTTCTCATATGACGAGTCAAATAACATTTTGAACTGAAATTCTTGCCACAAGTAACACATTGAAAAGGCTTCTCAACCATATGAGCTGTCATGTGAACAGTCAAAGAACGTTTTGCACTGAAACCTTTTCCACAGTTCACACATTCAAAAGGCTTCTCACCTGTGTGATCTCTTACATGAGGATTTAAGTGATCTTTTCGGCTGAAACGTTTCCTACATGAGACAGGTCTCTCACATGTCTTTTTTGATATCTTTTTAGTCAAGTCACTATTTCGAGGAAGATATTCATGACCTTTCTGTTTTGAATTTTCACCATGCTGTTTGGTTTTCTGATCCCTCTTAGGTTTCTTTTCTTCACCTCTTTTTGCTCCAAAGTCTATGGGATTGCTTCTTTCCCAATTTTGGTTCTCAGGGTTTGGTTCTTTCCCCGAAACGTTGTTGAGTCCATTTGCTTCTTTTATCTGCAGGGGTTCTAACTCCTCCTGGTCCAGAGCGAAACTCCTCTCCTCGTTACATAACTTCTCATTATAAATGGTGTGCTGTAGGCAGTCTGACCAAGAAAACAGAAAAAAAGAGGATTTGTCGAATGCATTCAAGTAAATGAGAGCAAACTTTAATCTTAAGTACAGAAACCAACAAATAAACACATATTTATCTTTAACTTAAGTGACATTTGGAGAAGTCCCAAATGACCTTTTTTATTATTTTGTTCTCATATTTTGTATAATTCTTTTTACATATGAAATTATTTACTTTAGTTGTTATTGCTGTTATTATTTTAAAGTTTATTTCATTATTTCTAGGTATTTATTTCAAATGATTATTACATTTTACAACTAATTATTTTCTATGGCTTATTTTACGAGACCTGTGTTGCATGTTTCCTGTTCCACTGGTTTTCTAATGAAAGTCTCTGTACTTGCAAAGAGAGGAAAGAACAAAGCTGAAGTTGGCTTTTGGTTCTGGAAGCGGCTAAAGAGTGATGTCACCTAATTGTTCACCATCTTCAGCACCTTTAATCTGCTTAAAGAGCAGAATGTATGAAACCAAGTTTGTAATTTATTTGATTTGTGAACCTTCAAAAATGAGGGATTTCAGAACTATTTTGCATCTGGAACACATTAGAACACAACCGCAACTGCAATCAAATCTACATTATTTGTAACATTATCCTTCTTCTGCTATTAGCTTTTTATTAAACACAGAAAGTATTCCTACAACAGTGACCACTTACACTGAGCCAGGTTCTGGTCCTCCTGGAGGTTTCTTCAAGGTAGTAAAAAAAACTTAAGTGGCACTGCTGTTTAGCCATTTCTCCAATCAGAAGCCAACTTCAGTTTTGTCGGGAAAGCAATAAAAAAATAAAATAAAACACAGGTCTTATGCCACATTACTGTTGTACTCCCAGTCAGAAAAATCAACTGGAACGCCCTCCGATTTTGGATTTCATGCTGAAAAACTGGGAGCAACTCAGATTTATAGTCGCGCTTTCAGAGGTGTGCGTTGAGGAAGCAGTGAGAACGATTTATCTTTGTGAACAAAGGATTATGTGAATTACATCTCAACACGCTACCCAGTGTGTGGCTCTGTGTCTCCTGTAAAGTTTATGTATGTGTTCCCAGTTGGCCGGTGCATTAGTGGTTAACAAACCAGCGCTAAACTCATCTCGCAGGTTCAGCCCAGTGAGGAGTTTTCGCACTCGCCTCCTAGTCACGCATCATGCTGGTTTCATAATATTTTATTATTATTTCTCCGGTTAGGTGATGCATCAAACCGTATCAAATTATTCACTTAGTCAGCCAGAGTCAATGCGTGCAGAAATCTGAAAAACTCGTCCCATAAAGTTGAGCAACCAAAACAGTTTCTGTGGCGTTAATTAAAAACTCAACAGACACGAAATGGAAGAGCTATTAAAGTCACATTAGCAGCATTTAATTAAATGTCCCGTTTGTTGCACATCTTTGCGCACAGTGGAGCAGATTTAACTCATCCTGCAGGGCCGGTCCAAGGCTATATGAGGCCTTGAGCAGAATTTGACTTAGGGGCCCCTCTTGCTGCTAAAAACATCAGGACCTCTAACAGCTTCTGTGTTAGATTTAGTGAAATCTGGGAGAAGCAATCAGTTATAATTGCAGTTTACTAATATGAATTTGTGAACAAACACAGCTCAAACTCAAAGACTATACTCACAGCATCAGATTGTTGCTATGGTAACAAAACAATCTAACTATGAATATTGTTCTTTGAACTTTTACAAATTACATGTCAGCTCCTTAAAATCTTATATTTAAATGTTAAACACTTTAAAATCTTTTAATTTATGTATGCTGAAGCCATTACATAAAATTTAGCGACATTTTACTAATAAAATGGCCGAGAGCACATTACTTCTTCTATTAAACTTGGTTAATAAGAGGGGTTTAGTTGGAGTTCTCATTTTTATTGTTTGGAATAAACCAAAATACTTTCTAGGCCAAATAAACTGAAAAAAGTCTTAAATGCTAATTAAGACAAAAAAATTGCTTCTTTATTGTTTAATTTATTTCAGAGCAGTTTAAAACAACGTACTGATAAAACTCTTTAAATTCTTAATGAATTCTTAAAATTAAACAATACTGAACAACTTCTCAGTCCATCCAGGATTTTGAAATTGTTTTTGTGATTATTTGCAATAAAAATCAAACAATTAATAGTTCTAATTTAGAAATAATTACAATATTAGAGCTTATGTGTGTGCAACTTTTTGTTACTTGCCATATAAAAATGCACTGTAATCTGACAGAAATTAATAATATGGTTATTAATTTAAATATATTTCCATTGACAATTTTGAAAATGTAAAGATTTGTTAAGGCTGAGGCAGCTGTTTCATACAAGTAAGAAAGTTGGCAACAATTAAACCAAAGTATTGTTGACGATTTTTGTGAAAATAAAACTGCAATAAACTCACAATTATGCATTAGTTTGAAAAGTGTGGGGATTTGTTGATTTTGCATGAATTCCCACAATATTTCGCAAAAATCCTGAGGAACTCATTGTCATAATCTGGCACAAAAAAAATACATCAAAACATAAAACACTTGATTTGACTGATAAAATAATATTTAAGCACATTGTTATCTTGACAGTTGGCCCCAGAGGGCCACATAAAAAGGCTAACGTGCTTTCATGTCGTTAGGTTTGGTTTGTAGTGGCGTTTGCTATTCAAACCAACTCTTTCACGTGTCAGAACAGAACAATAACTACACTTAACCTGTTGAAATATAGTAAAAACATCAAAGACAGAAAAAAGCTTTATATTTCCACAAAGATTTTTTTTAAATTTTCTATCAAAAAACAAAGAAATTTCTGAGCTCCAAAACTTAAAAATTTGCAAGACATTTTTAAATTAACCTCAGAAATGTTCGAGAAATGTCCATGTTTTTTCTATTAGGATTAGTTCATAATATTACTCAGGTAAAAGTAAAAAGTACAATGCAGTAAAATAATTATTAAGTACATTTCCCCCCAAAAAAAGTTACTCAAAAGGACTATTCAGAGTTATTTGCTGATTTCTAACACAAATAACGAGAGCAGCCTGCCTCGGTCGCACAGATGCAAAAACAGCGGGAACTTCTTCTTTTCTATTATGGCGGATTGCAAGCAACGTTGTGTAGCAAGCAACGTTGTGTAGCAAGCAACGTTGTGTAGCAAGCAACGTTGTGTAGCAAGCAACGTTGTGTAGCAAGCAACGTTGTGTAGCAACACTACATCATTAAATCATTTTTTATTTATTTTGTATTACTTAGATGAATATAGAATACATTCTTTAATCTGTAAATATCCACTATGTTTTTTTCAGGTAATGTTCCTTTAAAACTACGCGATTACATCTTAGCGTTTAAAGGGGTCTCGGGAATTTATTTTTATTTTTTGCTTAACGTTAACAGATTTAACGGTTGAAAAATCGCGGGGTTCAAAGGGCACACATTCAGAAAGTGAGCTTAGCTAGACGCTGCTTACTCCGCGCCAACTCCGAGTTCCCGCTTCGCCCTAGTTTCAACGGTTCCATTTTCTTTCTACATTAAAAAACGGTTTTAACATTCTAACTGTGATATCTGCGTTCATTTCATGTTAACGAAACTTATACACGGAAAGGAAACAGTTACTAAAATGGTCCCCACAAAGAAAGATTCAGATATTACGACATTAACCTGCATCCAAACGCTGGTGTTTCCTACCTATCCGGCGTAAGATTATCCGGGGAATCCGGGAGAAATCCAGCAGTCTACGCTGATCATCCATCTCTTCCTCTGATTTGACGATGATTTCTTTAAACTCTGTTAATGTTTCTTCAGCATCAGTTAACTGCTCGTTGTAGCTGGACTAAAGACATTTTTTTTTTACATGAAGCAGTCCCACATTCAACCAGAATGACCGTTACACGCCCTCTTCTTCTTTTCTGTTTTTTTTTTTTTTTTTTTTTTTTTTTCTGTCGGCATTCATCGCCCCCTTCTGGGTCATCCGATCATCACATCTAAAGATTTCTCATACAGTGCCAGTTCTCTCCAAGAGCCGTAAGATATTCTCTTCCACTTTATCCAAATAAAGCAAATACAATATTAAACCTCAGCTACACAGTAGTCTGCGATTCCATGAGTAGTTATAGTAGTAGTAGAAGTAATAATAATAATAATAATAATAATAATAATAATATAATTCTCTGAGTCATATTTCCTACATCCTGCTAACATTTTTCACAGTTTCTTGAACAATACACCAAATATGAATATGCAGGATTTTTTCCCATATTAAAAAGTAACAGAAAGAAATTTTAATTCTACACATAATTATCTCTTATCCCTCAGCTGTCCCTCTGCTGTAAACTCATATTTATTCTGAATCCTGTATACATTCCTTTTTTGATGCATAATCCCTCTGTAGCTGGCACTGCTTTGCGTAATTATGCTTTAAACTTCCTATTTAATAAATTTAAGTTTATATCAACTTCAGTTTGATGTAATTTAAGTTGATATGTGTTGATGTGTTTTTATTTCATGTGGTGTACGTAAACTAATGATTTCTACTCTCTTTACAGTCAGTAAGTTGTGTATATATATCTGTACTTTACTGTCAAAACATTTTTTAGCTGTAATTAATATGAAGCTGTTAAAAATGGTCAACATTGATGCCTCTTGCCTTGAGGTGTTAAATCTTCTAAAAAAAGAAGCACTAAAAAAACAATAATGTTGAGCCAAAAGTCATCCTGACCCCTCCCCCCCCAAAAAATTGCATTAAATAAAAATGTACTCAAAATGGGATTTGCACAGTGTAGCTTTAGACAGTAAAGAGTTCACAGGTGCATTGCTGCCATCTACTAGCTTTAAGTACAGGGTGGTACATAAACAAAAGCACCTCAAATCTCTCTCTCAAAAAAAATATTACACTTTAATTACTTTCTAAGTACTTAAACATATATCCGTCTACATACACAAAAAATATTAATACTTTAAAAGTAAAAGTACTCTAACAGAAAAAGAATAGCAAAAAATAGCATTTTTTTTCTCAGTTGCTTTGGAGCATTTCTCAGAACAGAACTGAAATTCTCAAAACTACTTGTCCAATCTCCAAATCATTGCACCGCTTGTATACATAAAAAAAACATTTTCTCATTTCTGTGAACACATTGCAAAATACAATTTCCTGCCTTTTTCTTTATTTTGATCAAGATGTTATATGGATCTTTGTTGAATTGTCTCGGCCTCTACAACATTTAAGTGTAACTTCATCTTATTAGTGTTAGCATGCAAAATGTCAGGTGTCACGTATATTTTTGTATAAAATTAATAAGATTTATTTTCTTTCCTGAACTATTAATTTGCTCCCAGGTGAATCCTGACTTTCTTCAACAAAGGCAAATGTGTGAAGCATTAGCTTAACCAGTTTTCAAGTCATGAACAGTTAAGTGGGGAGTATAGGAGGTAGGAGACTAAACAAAAATTTAATTTTTCTCTGCATGTAAGTCTGCCTTATGTTCCCATTTCTATTTTTCTTTGTTTTCTGCTTCCTGTATCACAACGACGTGTCTGTGAACAGAACCGAGAAATCATAAATGTGAATCTTGTCCAGTCTCTTGCCACTGGTCTCCCCTAATTACATTTTACAACATGACATCAGAACTTTAACCATAGTTTACAGCAGAACATCCCTTCAGAGAACAATGCAATATTCACAACATGACTAATCAATTTGATTCGCATCCGTACACAACGAAACAATGACTTGACATTCTGAGGCACAGACATATTCATTGACACAAATATTTACCTTTGAGAGACAAAACTAAGGACTTTGAGAAAGAAACTGGCTATTGCTGGCTGTCTTAACTGTTTGTACAAATTGTTTTGAGAAATGCACTTCCTGTTCTGCGAATGTAAGCGATGATTCAAGAAATGCACCAAAGTGACCGAGAAAAACTGGAAAACAAAAAAAGAATGGCATGCCCAATTATTGAAGACAACCACAGATCATTTGTACAATCAAAAACAATCAATGAATGTAAGAGTGAATTAGCTTTTAAATAGGTAGTCACACTGGTTATTAAAATAACAATTTTAAAAATGACAGAATCAGTTTCAATCTCACTTTAAAAACAAAACTACCACACTTGTGTTTCAATTTCACTGTGAACTGCAAACTACAGATTTTTTACTGGAAATGTCAAAGTCCCACCAAAATCAGAAAATTTTACAATAATCATGCTATTACAACTTCTGATCTATGAGGTTTATGAACCATCAAATGATCACGGTTGATCTTTTCCACAAACTAGAAATGTCTTTAACCTGTGCGAGTTCCTGAGGGAAGTGTTACTTTCCATATTTAGTTGAAACAATTTCTCCAGTTCATAGATAAGGAAGTCCTCCTATCATTCTGGTTTTTACCCAAATTATTTTACAGTAAACTTTATCATTATACATGAAAAATACTTCTCAAATTATGACTACTTTTCCATCCAAAGTGACGCATTTAGAGAGTATTTTCTTAAAAAGTTATTACAAGGTGACTAAGTACCTTTTAGTCAAGTATGTTTTAAATGACTTACTTGGACTAGAGTAGATTTTATTTAACTAAGCGCATGGCTTTTCATGTGCTTAGTTAAAGCATGCCTCCGACTGAAACCTTTTCCACAAGCTGAGCATGAAAAAGGCTTCTCACCTGTGTGAATCGTCATGTGATCAGTTAAGCTGCATTTCTGATTGAAACCTTTTCCACAAGTCAGACACTGGAAAGGCCTCTCGCCTGTGTGAATCAGCATGTGACGAGTTAAAATACCTTTTTGACTGAAACATTTTCCACAGGTCACACATGAAAAAGGCTTTTCACCAGTGTGAATCATCATGTGACTTGTTAAATTCTGTTTCTGAGCAAAGCTTTTTCCACAGTTCACGCAGATGTAAGGCTTCAACACCGAGTGACTCCTCATGTGAAGATTCACAGAATATTGATCAACAAACCGTTTTCCACAGGTCTTACATTGGAAAGGCTTTTCACCTGTGTGCCTTCTCACGTGAATAATCAAAGAACCTTTTGAAATGAAATGTTTGCCACATGTAATACACTGGAACTGCTTCTCACCTGTGTGAGCTTTCATGTGAACAGTTAGATTACTTCTTCTACTGAAACTTCTTCCACACTTCACACACAGAAATGGCTTTTCACCTGTATGAACTCTCATGTGAACAGTTAAGTCACTATTACAACTGAAACCTTTTCCACAGTTCACGCATAGAAGAGGTTTCTCACCAGGGCGGTCTGACATGTGACGATTTAATTTATCTTTTCGGCTGAAACTCTTCCTACTTGAGACAGGCCTCTCACATGTCTTTTTAGCCAAGTCACTACTTTGAGGAAGGTATTCATGATCTTTTTGCTTTGAACTGTCCCCATGCTGTCTGGTTTTCAGATGCCTCTTATGTTTCTTTTCTTCGTCTCTTTTTGCTCCAAAGTTATCATTGCTTCTTTCCTGATTTTGGTTCTCGGCTTCAGCAGCTTCCTGAAAGGTGACTTGGGTCCTGTTTGGTTCTGGTTCAGTGTGATGAGTTTGCTCATAATAGGCATCAGTTTCTTGTTTTAGTGCAAGCTGTTCTTCACCTTGACTGTAGCAAACTTCGTCCTCTTCCACTTTTATCTGCAAATAATCGAGTTCCTCCTGCTCTTCTTTTATTTGCTGATATCCTAGATCCTCCTGCTCTTCTTTAATCTGTTGGTATTCTGTATTTTCATCTTCTTGCTTCACCTGCAGAGGTTCTAACTCCTCCTGGTCCGGAGTGAAGCTCCTCTCCTGTTTACATGGCTCCTCCTTATTAATGTTATGTTGCAGGTGGTCTGGACAATAAAACAGATAAAAATAGGAGTCGTTAACTTCATCGAAGAAATCGTTTAAGACAGAAATCAACATATAAGCACACCTGAAAACTCAGGAGTGTAAACGGACAGATCAGTTGATATATTCATCCAAACGCTGGTGTTTCGTACCTTTTCGGTTTAAGACTATCTGGGATGTCCGAGTTAAATCCATCTCTTCCTCGGACTTGATGACGATTTCTTTAAACTCTGTGAATGTTTCTCCAGTATGAGTTAACTGATCGTTGATAAGCACTCGTTGAAACTGTACTGAAGACATTTTTTCTTTCTTTTTTTTACAGAAAACACTCGCACATTCGACAAAACAAACCATCCGTCTTCCGCTTTGTATTCTTCTTCTTCTTCGGGGTTTTATGACTGTCGGCATCAACATTACCGCCACCCTCTGGATTATATGATAATCACATCGAAATGTTTCTTAACATGACCAATTTTCCACAAAAAACGTAAAGTCTTTCATTTCTCTTCAACTTTATCTGTCTAAAACTTTGTAAATCCATGGACAATGTTGTTCTCTGTCTCATATTTCCTACATTCTGCAGACCAGTAGAATAAATCCCCCCCACTGAAGAGTACCAGTAAGATATTCTCATTGTATACTTGTCTCTTGTCCCCCAGTTATTCCCTTGCTCTAATTGTAAACTCATATTTACTTTGAACTCAGAAAGCCATTTTGATGCGTTATTCTAAAGTAAGTGAAGTTTTGTCTCAATTAACTGCAGATAGTGAGAAAAATAGTGTGTGCTTTCACTTTCATTTGGTGTACAAAGCATGTTATTGTGGGTTGGAAACCACATCCTGTTGAAGTTAGAGCGACAGAAACAGACAGTTTTTTTTTTGTTTTGTTTTGCCTTCTAATTCCCCCACCACAAACTCACTCCTCATCCTTTACTTCTTCTTTCTGACCCCGTTCAAATTCTTGTTTGTTCTTCCTTTGTCAGGAATGTGACATCATGCGCAATTTCCCAATTCAGGAGAGATTTGAGGGGGGTGGGGGGACAGTCCAATGGAAATGTCTAGAAATATATGCTTGATGTATTATGGCAACTTGTTCAACCAGTTAACGTTAAGACTAATACGGCAAATTTATGCTTACGTGTTGTGAAGGTTGAGAACTATTCAACAGAGATATAATACATTTTGATCAACGTGACACAAGGAAATAAAAATGTAGACGAAATAATTTAATTGTAATCACTTTCAATGGGCTTACAAAAACAAGAAATGTGTACAAGTGACATTTGAAAATTGATCAAGTAGTTTTGATTATTTCAATTCAGTTTTTTTTAATACACCGTAACAAACTGAGAAAAACTGTAATATTACATAAAAATATGAGCCGACATTCCTGTCCACACTCCAAGCCAGTTGGTGGCGGTGATGCATCACCCCATCGTTGTTTGTCATGAAGACGAAGAAACGGTTCAAAAACCGGAAGCTGCCCACTGCGCATGTGTTGTTTCTACAGATTACTGTGAGTAAATGTGTGTCTCTTTACAACTTTTTGGCGTAAATATGTCAACTAAGCTTTGACCTTATATATGTTTCTGATACTATCTGGCATCAGACAGGTGTTAGTCGTTGGTTCCGCCTATTTCAGATTCATCTTCGGCGGCATAAATGTTGTTTTTCCAACATTTACGGAGCTGTTTAGCATAAACTTGCTAACTACTAGTCGCTAATGCTCACAGATGAAAGTAGTTGGTGGTTAAGAACAGGCTGGATTATCCTCCAGGTTTAGATACACACGCTAAGACCAGGCAGTTCAGCTAGACCTGAAAATAAAAGAAAAATAACCGTCAGTTTCGCTTCTTTCGTCATTATTTATCGTAATAATCCTGCTGCTAGTAGGAAGTTAGACGCTAATTTGAGTCAAACAGGTGATTTCTGTCTGGCAGCGTGTCACACTTACTGATGATAACCGACTCGCCTTGTTTACAGATTATCCTTCTACCAGTAGTGTTAGTGTAAATGTCTGTAACAAACTTGATAAGTGAGGAAAAGGTTGGTTAGTTTTCTAAAAATATGTCACAACTTTTACATTTTTATGTAACTGCGAAATCTAATTAGGATTAAAAAAATCTCATTTATGTAGGCGATCTGATCTGGGATCAATAAATCAGTCGTTGTCACCCTCCACGTCTCCATGGCAACAGAACCTAACGTCCACCATCATCAGATAAATCAGAACTACGAACAAAACATAAATAATACGCAATAAATAAAATAAAATGACAGTGACGTTCATCCGATGGCGTTTTATATAATCATCTTCCAGTTGCTAATGGATTTCACTTTTGAGTTTAAGACTTTTTTTTTTTTTAAGTTTTTGATTCATGGTTGGATTTTTATTTATTTATTTTGCCAAAATCTGTCTTTTCAAATAGAAATTGAGTAAAAATGCTGACACTTGTAATATAATGGCCCAATAAAAATGAAACTGTTTTAGTTATTGTGCATACATTGATCAGGAGATGACTGTGTGTCAGTGTACTGTGCAATTTGAAATGTTTGCATAAGCACCTTGGAGATTAAGTCATTGAAGTCAGACATTAGATTTTATTTTTATACAAAATAAAGTTACTTGAAGGAAAATTTTGTTGAAACAAATATAGGAGAAAAATGGCTGATTGTTAAATATATATTTTTCAAACTTTCTCTTTCATCTTTTGCTATTATTTAGCATATATTTATTTGGTAAAATAGAGGTTTTGCTTTCAGTTGCTGTTTATCAACCAGATTTTTTTTTTTTTATGAGGAACATTTGGAACTGGAAGATATTTTGCCTGTTCATAATGAAACGCATCAACCAAACGCAACAAATAAAACGTGGAATAAAACACACACGCAACTGAAACCATAAATAAAATGAATTATGATGCCTCTGTAAACAAAATTACCCTTCAAAAAACATTAATAATCAGATTGTAAATTATTGAACTCATTTTAATTCATTACGCGATTGATTCGTTGCTTAGCGCAGCATGCCATGAGGTTCTGCAGGGTCCAGCTAATGATGTGATGATCTGATTCTGGTGTGTCGATGCATCTAAGTATAGTTTGAGTTTGACTTGTGTTCATTCCTGACAGAAATAATGGAGCAGGCAGAAGAAAAACAGGGAGGAACGAATGAAGAGGAAGGAGCAGCAGCAGCAGGAGGAGGAGGAGGAGGAGGAGGAGGAGGAAGAGAACTGGGTCAGAAGTCAGGGGTGAAGAGAAGACGTGAGGAAGAGGAGGATGAGGAGGAAACTTCACCCACTAAGAAGCTGGTAGGCTCACCGTCTTCTGTATGGCAGCAACTAACAATAATGTTGGTAATCGATTATTCTATTGATTGTTCAGATGATTAATGGGAGGAAAAAAATTGAATATTTTACAGATTTTGCATTTAACTGCTTATGCCTGTTTATGCAATATTAGAAATGCATTAAAAAGTCCAAATAAACAATTCAATTCGTTTTTAAAATAGGTTTTACTGCCTAGAATGCAATCTTTTAGTGAATTTGAATCAGGTGAATATAGAAAAAATGCAACTTGAGGACTTTTGGGTAAAACAGTTACAGACAAAGATGTTTTTTCTTAAATGAAAAATGAGGTTTGCACAATTTGCACAGTTTTGGCTTAATTTCTATCCTTAATATGTTGTTTTTCTTCAGTAAATAGCCTCTTTTTGAATAAGAAAAATATTTTAGTACTAATGCAATAACAACATTATTTCAATGAATTTGAACCCGGTGAAGCTAAAACTGCCAGTTGAGGAGTTTTGGCTCAAACATATATACAAACAAATATGTTTTTATCTTTAGTTTAAAATTTATATATATAAAATATATATATATAAAATATATATATATATATATATATATATATATATATATATATATATAGTACAGTTTTAGCTTCAGTACTGATTTGAGTTTTGTTTTCGTCAGCAAATTGCCTATTTTTGAGTTTGTATACTAAAAAGGTTAGCAATTATTTCAATAATCGATTAATCACATTAATCGTTTCAATCCTAATCTCCAGTGGCTTCTTCATGCTTTGTAGTTAAAGTGTCCCGCAGCAGTTATTGATCTATTATCGATCGCCCAGGTGAGCGATCATGGTGAAAAGGTGGCGAGTCACTACAACACGCTGCAGGAAGTCGGACTGGTGGTTCGAAGTCAAAGCAGGATCTTCTACATGAGGAACTTCAACAACTGGCTGAAGAGCGTTCTGATTGGTAACTGATCGATAATCAATCCTGTCTGACTAATGAAATAGTCTTTCTCCAGTACGATACAGTTTGATATAATCAGTCTGGAGATGATGACCTGGAAAGGTGAGACAGACATCGGTAGGGCTCTAAATTTCACTTTTTCTGTTTTATTTCTGTTTTAATTCCATTTAAACCATAATTACTAACCTGAAAATTGTGTAATTATGGTGTAAATGAAAATAAAATCAATAAATCAAAAGCTAGAGGTCAGCATCTCATGTTGTCCTGTTCCACAAATGAAACAAACTACTGTAGTTCAACAAAACATCAGTTTAACAAGATGCTGTGTTTCCCTCGCTAGTGGCCGATACGGAGTTGAAGTTTTATCTTGATATTTAGTGGCAGCATTATATTAGTGATAAAAATGACAATAAGAACTATTTATTACTGTTTAAGGTACCTGAAGGACTGTGACTGCCTGGCAGAGCAATGAAAGCCCCACAAACTCAAATACGTTTGTAATCCTGTTATTTAGGTCACCAGTCGCATAAAAATATGACTTTTATCACTGAAATTCACACAATAGCTGCATCTAATCATATGTTCAAATTTATTGCTATTCTTTGATGCACCTTTATCGAAAAAGCAGTGGAGAAAAATAGCAAAAAATAATCAGGACAGTTTTAAGGATTTTTAAACATCAAATGGATTTTATCCAGTCAACAATATATCAACATCTCTTTATAAAGAATTTATCATGATAAACAGTATGAAAATGCCCAATCCTTCATTTTTTTTAAAGAACTCAAATATTATGTACAAAACTAACAACCTCATCCAAAATCTCCCTTTTAAAATGCTTTAGTTTAACAGAACGAAACATTGATCATAAAAAACTCATAAAAATATAAAAGCTTATTCACATTTCCATAATAATTAGGACTCTTCGTTCGTTTTATGTATTTCATCTTTTACAGAAATCTCCGTTGGAGTCATGACTGACTGGATCAACAAAACTTACAGAACGTTTTTATATTGTTTCATAAAATTTCCTATTCCGCAGCCTTGTGCTAAGCTTCCAGTTATTTATTCCTGGATCCCATCTGAATCTTTTGCATCATGGAAACCACCGGTGCCGACTTTGGGATGTTGACTTTCCTCCTTCTCCGCTACCAGGGGAGATCCTGGACCGGGTACGAGGAGCAGGGAGCAGGAATGTGTCGGTGCTGGACCTCGGCTGTGGAAAAGGAGGAGACTTGTTGAAGTGGAGAAGAGGAGGCATCAGTCACATCGTGTGTGCAGGTAGCCGCTCCTCACAGACTGACCTCTGACCTCTGGTCTGACTTTTGTCCCAAAATGGAAAGACAATCTTCCCCGTGGTGGTTTCGCCTCTGGGAAGTTATTTAATCTGTACGTTTGAAAATGAAAATTTGAGTTCACCACAACTTTTGACCCTGTTTTAAATCAACATTTGTAAAAATCCATAGAATAAATGCTGTTTATACTGCAGCAGGGCAACAATTATTTATTTATTAACATTATTCCAATAATCCATTTAATCAGATAAAAACATTGGCCCATTCTGTAGGTTTTTTATTTAACCAGTTAAGCCTTTCCTAGCAGGTTTATGGTAAAAAATGTGGTTAGTTTCTGAATCAATCGTATATGAATTAAACAATTTCTGACTCATTGAAGTCTGAATATTTCTCTTGTTTTATTAGTTATAACTATTGGAAGCTGGAAACGCAATAGAATAAAAATGTATTTTTTTCACCTAAATCCAAGTAATAACTTGCATAATTAAAGGTAAATAAAATAAAAACAAGATTAAGACACTTTAAAGCAGCAACAACAATTTTACAACATAAGAACAATAATACTCTGCAGTTATGATTAAAAATAACATTCAGATAAAAAGTAATATGCAGCTCAGCAGGAGCATTTAGAGAAGTAAATGTATTAATATATGTGAATAAAAAACAACAGACTATTGAGAAGGAGTGTCAAAGTGCAAATAAAGCAGAGTTATAAAGGCTTAAATGTTTTAACTTCCTGCTGGGAGGAAGGATCTGAAGTAACGCTTCTTTGTTCACCCGGGACGTCCTCGTTTCCACTTTTATCAGTTTGTTTCTGTTTTGTTTTTCTCAGATATAGCAGAAGTGTCCGTGGATCAGTGCCGGACTCGGTACGAAGAGATGAAAAGGAAAAGTCATTCCAACGAGAAAATCTTCAGCGCTCAGTTTATCGCCTCCGACTGTTCGAAGGTAGATCTGTCCGTCTGTGCAGACGTGATTAGCTGAAGAAGTTCAGAGAAGCAGTAATCAGTCCGGTTTCCCTCTCTGTGACCTGCTGGTGCAGGAGGTTTTGTCGGAGAGGCTGGACGACCCCGAGCTGATGTTCGACATCTGCAGCTGTCAGTTTGTGTATCACTACTCGTTCGAGAGCGAGCAGAAGGCGGACATGATGCTGAGAAACGCCTGCGAGCGTCTCAAGCCCGGAGGATTCTTCATAGGAACCACGCCAGATGCCTATGAGCTGGTGTAAGAGCAACGACTCCTCT